>NC_056743.1:1258218768-1258321268 GCF_019279795.1 Protopterus annectens
AGCAGTAGTAAGCATATTTAAGCACTAGTAAGCAGGTTTAAGCCCGTTTGCGCAGGGGTAAGCAATGCACACACAGGTTAAGCAATTTTAAAGCTAACTCTCTGTAAGCATATGTAACCGGAGGTTAGCAGTGCTTATCCTCGCACAAACCCATTTACAACTGCTCAAAAGTGCCTTAATCACTCTGTATCCAATGGCCCTTGTTCTGCCCAGCAACAAAATAAACAGCCTTGCTGGTCTTGAACCCAGGACTCTATAAACTATAGTCACAGCAGTTAACCACCAATCCATCACAGCAGTACAGAAGAATGAGGTATCAGCGAACAAGTCCTCACTATAGTGAAATCAAACTGAATCTGTGAAAGGAATCAATATACAGTCATCTGTTCTATAACCCACTACATAACATAAATATGTGAACTGGAGTACAGCAGTAAGCCCAGAAGTGAGGTGTAATTGTAATAGAGTGTTGAAGTCTCCAGTAGAACACAAGGACCCCATACAGTTTACGTACACTTTAATCATGGATACCAGGAAGATACATACAATGTAACGAATAAGAAATCAATGCCAAAAAGAAAATATAATGCAAAGTCTAATGTAAGCAATGCTAAGCATTGCACAGGACAGCTTAGGAGGTGTAAGCAATGTGTAGGCCAGCTAACTCAATGTGCCCAGTGTTATATCCCTTTAAACAATGCCAACCTTAGGTAAGCAGGTTTGCCCATAGCTTAGCCTTTTCAAAACCAGCCAATCATGGAAAAGAGCAGGAAATTGACCCTACTTAAAGCCAACAGGTGGAAATACATTTCATAACTGGTTGTAGCTTCCCCTTGCAGGCATCATGTCAGGAAGGGGAGAAGGAGTGCAGTGCTGGTGCATCCAGGAGTCCAGAGTCATGGCAGGACTCCTTGTCAAAGACCTTGAGCAGCAACTGCTGCAGAGCCAGTACCAGAGTTCCCAATATAAGGCGGAAGCCTGGGACCATCTCACCCATGACCTCACAACTGTACAGATAAGACCAGAATGTCCATTATATGGGCCCATATCTGCTGCCTGTCCCCCTGGGCAGTCTATGGGATGATCCCAGATGTTTAGCAGCAAACAGGGAATACAAGTGATTTTCAAACATCTATGAAAACAAATCTGTCACTGCAGCAACTCCTGAAACTGTTAAGTGAGTAATAAGCCAAGTATGTCCTATCTACACCCCCATGTTGTCAAGCTGTGACCAGAGTGTGTACAGTAAAAGAGTGAGATGTATGTGCATAATACTAATGTGTAATCTGGAACTTTGTGTGGCAACATTCAGGTAGTGCTTACAAACATTGCTCCCACAGGTACGTTGGATACAAACACTGTGCTGAGAAATAAAAAACTTTATACCATTGTACTGGTACTGTTTACTCTGGTATTGTATGGAATTGTGAGTGTTGCAGTATCTCTGAATAATAAAGTATCAATGATCACTATCACCCGCACTGTGCTACATAATATAACTGTGTAGGAAAGAATGTATATGTGTGTGTCAAGTTACTAAAGGTCGAAAAGGGCAATAGTCTAGACATGCCCTGGTACACCTGCATGTGGTCAAGACATGGCCAGAGTCTGTGCAGAAAGAGAATACCTATGTCCACAACATCAACCCGGAATCTGGGAATATGTGTAGAAACAGTCAGTTAGTGTTAAACATTCCCTCCACAGGTATACCAGGTAAGAGGTGGATACTGCAGGTAAAACCAGATCATGCATAACAATGACGACAGTCACAACACTGTCCAAACTAAGGCTATAGGGTAGTGTAGTAATACTTGTAAGGTACAGATAACAGCACTGACTAGGAAAGTAACATGGACTACAGGAATATACTAGTTGTTAATTGACATCTTCCCCCCCACCATATCTCCAACAATAAACTACATACCCACCTCAACCGGTATGTAATGACTCCAATGTTCTGATTCTATCCTTGTTGTGTCTTTCAGCTTTTCCTGGTTAGGGGTCACCACTGCAGAACTCCAGTCCACTAATGATTGGTAGTGGATTTTTACGTGCCGAGTTACCAGCCCTGATGCACAACCTTCAACAAAGGTACGCCCATCCACGCATGTCTCCACGCAGCAGACGGTCTAGCTGAGAATCAAACTGGACAGCATCTGACTGTGAGGCGACAATGCTACCGCAGCACCACCACCGCAGGTAATGTTCTGATTCTGTCCTATTGGTTGATAAATATTTTTATTTGCTCCCATGCATGTGCTATATTGAATTATTTCAACATTGGTGGCATGGTGCCATCAATGTACCTGCATGCTGTTCTTATTACCACTGTGGTCCCATATATGCATGTGTTCTGTTTGCTATGCAACTGTTCCATATCTGGTGTCTGGGTTAATGGGAATATCTATGCATACTGTTATATCTAACCCTGTAATGTGCTGACTATTACTAACCCACATATGATGATAAAAGCTAAATATTATAGCACGTTTGGGAATGCCGGTCCCAGCGGGCCCACCTATCTCACCTCAGCTGGCCGTGGCACCCAAGACCCAGCACAACATAGCCAAAGTGATTTACCACTAAGCCATGTCAGATACACATAACCCTGATGTTTTCACAAGCATATCATCCACCCCAGTCATTCAACAGTACAGAGAATGTATTCTAACATGTAGATGTATGTGTGTGTGTGTGTGTGTGTGTGTGTGTGTGTGTGTGTGTGTGTGTGTGTGTGTGTGTGTGTATATATATATATATATATATATATATATATATTAATATCTAAATAGATAAAACATATTTATATATGTAGATATAGGTATAATATATATATATATATATATATATATATATATATACATATACATACAAATGCATACATCTATAGATATATATGTCTACATCTATACGTGTATATATATATATATATATATATATATATATATATATATAAAACTTGCTGTATATCTATTATATATATATATATATATATATATATATATATATATATGTGTGTGTGTGTGTATATACAGACATACATCTGTAGATAACAATGGGAACATAACAAAAACATATATGTCCACATGCACCGTTAATGGGGTTGAGAGGCCCCAAACAACATACATCTTGTACGAATCAGTATCCCCCCCCCCCACAGCCAAACACATCTGCCCTGCAATACACTACCAACTGTTGCAGATCCCATACCCAGGACCTGACATAACATGGGCACAAGATGTTAACAGTGCTCCATCCCACCTGTATGATGTCAGGCTGGTATCAGTAACATATCATGCAGTACAGTCTGACTCCCATAGGGAATGTACAATTTTGAAGCAATCAACATCCCTAGGATACATATACACAGACACACATATGCAGATACAGACATACACACGCAGCGATATGTATAGTGAGATACATATGTAGAAGGTGCACACACTATGGAACAGCCACTATGCCTACAGTTACCACCTTACCAACTGGACACTGTATGAGCCACCCATACAAATGACAATCGTTGCCTGCAACATATACCCACAGAGAGGTCAAAGGATATAACACCACACACAGGTTTGCATAAATGGGAAAGCTTTATTTTGTGTACTATTACAGTTGTACATGCCATGTCATATAGCTGTTTAGACACGACATCCATATAAACTGAGTAACGCAACTGTGAAGCAGTTATACTAATACAGTAGTCTGGAAAGATTTACACATGTTGCTGTCCAGTCCAAGGCCTTCAAGTAGTACAATAGTAAAGACAGACAGGGCCACAGGATACCAAACAATCAACAGTAAGTAAAGCAGATGTATAGTTTAGCAGCCACTATCTACACTCTGTAGACAACCCTAGGGGGTAAAGACCTCAGTTGACACAATGGGATGTAACTGTTACATAACAAGGCATAACTGATGCCATCAAAAGCACACCGACAAACAGAACAGTCTGTATGGCAGGTGGCAGTAGGCCTGCATTTACCAAAGGTGGATTGTATGGTAATATACATCCAGATACCTTAAAGCAGCTCACCCCTGAAGTTGTAACAGCCTAGGTTAGTTATGGTGCATCCCCCTCCAGACTCAGTAATACAGGGCCACATACCACTTTTACATACACTGGCCTCCGGAGTACATAAAGGCACACATGTATTGTGTAGGTGAAGCCCATACATATATATGGCCCCAACCCCACGTATGTGTGGGGGACACAACAGCAGTGGACTTATGGCAGGAATGGCAGCATGAGATACTCACAGCCCACTACAGAACAACCCCTGACAGCATGTCATATGCTGGCCAATAGTACATATATATGTTATTGTGTCACTGTTATAGAACATATGTTGATAGTACACAATAGCGGAACATGTCCAACAGCATGTATAGATATCCCCAATAACACAGAATGTCAGATGTGCTTCAATCACAAAGCAGCCATACCACAGGCATGTATGGAACCATAGTGGCCCTGACAATGGCATGCAGGTGAATAGTTTGCAACAGGCCAGCAGTGTCCACACAGGGAACATATCTGCAATCACATAGAAAATGTGGTACAATACAATATCTGCCCCACTGGTAGGTAAGCTATAGCCATACCTAATGAGGTGTGTGTACAGTTTGTTGTAGCTGATATGGTGGGGGGGAGTTACAGAGATGTGTATTACGAACTGTGGTAACCTTGCTGTATGAGTTGCTCAGACCAGTTTCCATCTTTATGTCTTTCAGCCAAGATGTCACATGCACGTATGCCAACATATTCAGCGGCAGGGAATGAAGTGCCAATCACATACTTACTCCAGCACTACCCTGTGCTGTTTGGCACATGACCAGCAGGAGCGGACCTCCCTGTGGAATGACCTAGTCCACAGCGTCACTGATGTCGGACTGCACAACCGCAGTTATGAGCAGGTCCAGCATCATTGTACTGACCTGCTTCACAATGCCCATCAGAGTACTGCTGCAGTCTGGGGGATCACCATTCCATGGGGGGGTCATGCCACCCCACCCCACCCCGACACATGTGGAGGAGCTCCTGGGCAGCCTCATGGCACCTGCCCATCCAGCCGGCCACCAACCGCCAGACACCTTTGTGGAGGTGGGTGTCACCCACACACCGGCCGAGGAGCGTGCAGGTAAAAACACAGGGCACATCAGTAGACCACTGTTGCATATACATCTGAATTGGTACAGGTAGATCATGCATATCTGACATGTTATAGATATATTGTGTTGCTGCACAGTAGTGATAAATAGATGTCCAGATTTGGTAGTATTGTGGAAATGTACCATTGATGTATTGTAATACTGCACCCACCCTGTAGCACTGCCACAGGTGTGGCCACTGACATTGCATCTCTCACCATCTTATGTAGGTCCCTCCAGGATACCACCAAGGCAGCAGCCTGTAGTTGGTCAGTATGGTTTATGTAGATGCTTGCCAACACACCGGGCATGTAATGGCAATGGTATATTCCATGCACATATCTAACACACCTATCCAGAATGCATGCTGTACATGTGCATATTTTGTTGCTGTGAAATGCACGGCATCATAGGTGTGACCATGACAGGGTATTGGAAGGGTATGTCAGACACCTACATGATAACTAACATCCTGTCATTGTGGAATGTGTCCACAGGGAGTAACATAATGGTGAGAGATGTGGCCTACAGTATGGACATGTTTGGAACAACATCCATATACAGTGCAACACCAGTGTATATACCTGTAGGACAATGACAACTGCTGCAGAGATACACTATGGCATATGGCATTACAGTAGTCCACATTATCAGCTGGGTCTAGGCTGCAACATGTGGTGTACAGTGTATGGAACACTGCAAAGTGACACACATGTGTAGGCCTTACTTGTCATGCATCAGCAAAAAGGCTGAAGGAGGGGGGTTGTCAGCATGACACACCAGTGCACTGCAGCAGGGATCCTAAGGATGCTAAGAATGGCAGTATCCAAACATAGTCAGGTTCAGAACCTGTGGCAGATGTAACCCTACCTCCACAGCAATAGTGACAGCAGTGTGTGAACACCAAGAGATGTGCACATGAGTAGACCTTGCAATCATGCAGAGTAGGGGAATATGTGTAGGGCAGTCTGAACATACACTGGCAATTGCAAATGGCCCACACTGATATATCTCAGCCAGGAGTAGTGACTGCTGTAGTACACACAACAAGAGTTGTGTCAAACTGTCATAGCACACATATGCCCACACAGAGTGTATGCATCGCAGTCAGCATCCACACACCTAACACATTCTGTAGACACTGCATGTGAAAGTACATAGGTTCATAGGTTCATAGGTTCATAGTTAGGTACTAAGCTATTGGCTCTAGGGCCTATACAAGCCTAGCCAAAAAGGTACCCTGGCTTTCGCCACCCAAGAAAATTATTTTCCTCTGCCCCTGTCAAGCAGAACCCCAGAAGTGATCCCCGGGGTGAATTTCCTATTACCCATCCAATCATCAAGAGTTTCCTTGAAGAGTGCTAATGTGGAGCTCTGTTTGACATAGATAGGTAGTCTGTTCCAGAGTATGGGAAGTCTCTTGGACAGGAATCTATCCCTCCAGCATGTTCTGTTTATTGTGGTGACAAGGTTTAGGTCCCTAGAGCGTGTAGCTTGGAGGGATTGGGATTTCTTTAAATGGAGCATGTCCAACAGCTTTGGGTTTGACATAGCTTTGTATGTTAGGCAGAGATCGCCTCTGAGTAGGCAATATGTGATGGAGTAAAGCTGGAGTTTTTTGAGACGGTCTGCATAAGGCATCTGTTTGAAGCCAGTAATCCTCTTTGTGAGGTATTTTTGTGGCCTTTCCAGTTGTTGTAGATGTCTTGTGAGGTACATACCAAAAGGGGCGTTGTACTCTATAATGGGTCTAATGAGTGATGAGTAGAGGGGAACAATGACCTCTTTTTTTCTGGATGAGAAACCTTTTGTGATGAGGTGTGCCACGTAGAAGGATTTTCTGACCACTGCGACAATGTGATTATCAAAGGAGAGACTACTGTTCACCTGTGTCCCAAGGTCTCTTATCACACTTTCGGTGTTAAGTAGACTACTGCCTATGTGGTACTTCATAAGTACAGAGTTTTTACCAAAGGGGATGGCAATGCACTTTTTGGCATTGAGCTTGAGGCCATGTCTTTGACACCAGGCATCTGTCTCAGTGAGGCCCTTTTGTAGGATGTCCACATCATTAGGAGTTTTGATTATGGCTCCTAGTTTGCAGTCATTTGCGAATTTAGTTAGCCAAAGACCTTCTGTGTTAGCCTGTACTTCAGAGAAGTAGATACCAAACAGGAGAGGACCCAGGACTGAACCCTGTGGTACGCCACTTGTCACTAGTCTGAAGTCTGATTTGGAGTCTGCTACTTTCACAGTGTGGGTTCTGTCAGTAAGCCAGTTGGCAACCCATCTTGTGACATAGGGATTTATACTTAGTTTAGTGAGTTTATCTATAATTCCAGAATGGGGGATGGTGTCGAACGCCTTGGCGAGATCTAGATAGGCTGTGTGAACCACCTTACCCTCATCTATGGCTTTGGTGACTACTTCAAAGAAGTCTATCAGGTTTAGGAGACATGATCTGCCTTTTACAAACCCAAACTGTGTGAGGTCCAGAGTTTGGAGATCTCCAATGTCTTTGTTTATGAGTTCCATGATGATACGTTCCATGGCCTTGCAGACGAGGCTCGTCAGGCTAATGGGGCAGTAGTTCCCAGGGTCTGTTGTGGCCCCCCCTTTGTAGAATGGGATAACTGTCATGGTGCACCATTCAATGAGCACAAGGCTGAGGTGAGACTATGATTGAACATGGTACTTAGGTGGGGTGCCAGTTCATTCTGTAGTTCATGTAGAAGGCAGCCTGGGATGTTGTCAAGTCCCATGGATGCTGTGTTCTTGGCTTTGGAGAGTGAGGTTTTTACCTGTGCAGCCGAATTACAGAAACTTTGCATTCTTCTGGTATAAAGATGGGCCCTTTAGGAGGTGAGAGGAGGGTAAAGTTAGCATTGAACCTATCTGCCAGGATGTTGGCAATATCAGTTGGTTCTGTATATTTACTGTCATTGTGCTGTAACTCAGAGCAGATCTGAGTGTTGCCATTGAGATTTTTGTCATAGCTATAGAATGTTTTGTGGTTGTCTTTAGAATCAGTGGCAATTTTGTTTTCATAACTAGCTTTGGAGGATTTTATGAGGGATCTCAGCTTCTTACTGAGGCTGATCAGGGAGTTCCTCCAATCATGGGATTTTACTCTTTTTTGCACCAGTTTCTTTCTTCTGTTGTAGAGTTTGTTTATGGCAGAAGACCACCAGATTGGCTTCCTTTTTTTGGAGGATAGCATCTTGGTTCTGTTAGGGATAGCACAATACATGCACTTGTGTAAGTGCTTATAAAGTGCATTTGTGTAGGATTCAGCAGTCTATTGTCCATCTGCATGGGTGTCGTGAAGTTTGCCACTTCTGTCTTAAGAAGCGTGAAGTTGGCTTTAGAGAAAATTTTTATGGTTGTTTTCCTAATGGGGTGGGAGCGGGATGTGGCTGTCTAGGGTGATTAGCTTGTGGTCGGATCTGAACAACGAGGAGCTGACCTCTGGTGTGGAACACCGGTCACCCACGTTGGTGATGACCAGGTCTAGGATATTGCTGCCCCTGGTGGGGGTGTGGATAAGTTGATCCAAGGTGTTGGAATTGATGATTTCCAGAAAACGTTGAGCAAAAGAGTTGGTACATGAGTAGTTTTCCCAGTTAATGGTAGGATAGTTGAAATCACCCATTATTAGAGTGTTGGGCTGTACCTTAATATTTTCCAGTGTATCAAGAAAAGAGGAGTGGGAATCCTGGGGCATGGTGGGGGGTCTGTAGCAAGCTACAATCTGGATTGTGGTTTTGCCCAGAGTTAGTTGAACTTGGATAATATCGGATGTATTATGCTGAGCAACTAGCTTGGAGGTGTGGATATCCTTAATGAATATGGACACGCCTCCACCTTTAGTGTTTCGGTCCGGGTTTGGTGGCCGACAGGACATATGTCACATATCGGGCACATGTACTGTTAAGATATGCAGTGATGTGGTCCCAATTCAAATCACGGATGGGTGCGTCATATCAGGAAAGGTGTGTACACCCCCCATAGCCATAGTATGCTCTGATGGTTGTTAGTGTAAGAGTATTGGATTGGTCATACATGGTTCGCTGATGTTGAGAGCTGTAAATCAGGCATCAGGCATTCACAAATGACAACTGTCCACATATCATGCCAGGTATGTGTTGCTGAAAAACATAGGGGCTGTGAGCATTAAAGATGACATAACTGACACAGTACTACACATTCTGCAATGGGTTGTACACCTGTGAGGTGTGGTGCACTGTACATGGCAGGGTGCAGAACAGGTGCACAGCAATACTGTGTACATGGGTAGTGGTATCCAGTGGAAGGGGCATCACCTAGTGACACAGCACATGCATCACACACATGTGTACTGTTGCTAGCATGGATTGACTATAGCTGAACTGCATGCTGTTCCATACCATATGTTCTGCATGTTGACAGATGAGTAATAGGAGGACTGTGTGTACTATCATTGTGCAACCTCACATGTGTGTGTGTGTGTGTGTGTGTGTGTGTGTGTGTGTGTGTGTGTGTGTGTGTGTGTGTGTGTGTGTGTGTGTGTGTGTGTGCGCGCGTCCTGGTGGTTAGTTAGTTTGTCTGTAGGGTCACTCTGGTGAAGTGGAGGGAGGTGGATGCATGTAGGATGCATGTGTGCATGTGTGCGTTTGTGTGGGTGGCCATGTACGCACATGTGAGATTGTGGGGTGTTCATACAGCTGTACCTTCCTTTGGGACCATGCAGTACATGGACATGGACTGCCACATAACACACCAGGAATACCTGTCATGTGTGTAATCACAGGACAGCTGATAGTATAGCATGGTCTGTAGCATGGAACAGGCAATGACAGAGAAGGTAGAAACCAGGTACACCCGTAATATTGCACTCAGCAAGATGGTCACCTACAACCCACGTATGCAGCACTACAGATGCATTGGGGAAGTGCTAGTCAACACCAGAGAGTGTATCCATATGTTACATTTTTCACATGATAGGCTGAATGAGCAGCATATCTGGCATGTACTGAGCATTACATACATAAGCCACACCAGTACGTGATATTATGGATAGAACATAGTAGCCCACACATATAGGGGCAATGCTCATGATATCCGGACATACAGAGGGTGCATACTGAATGACAGCAGTGAGGCCATGTAAAACCACTACACAAAGGTCAGGCAGGTAATGTAATAACAGGTCTTGTAGTGGGACCACTTGTGTAAGCATTTAGAGGACTGATATGTTAAGGAGTGGTATCAATGTGTGTATGTTAACAAGTGTGATGCAGGATGGGGTACCACATGGACGTATATGTGGGAGTGTCTGCAAAGCCATGGACATGTAGATATTATGAATGTGTCCATGGACACGTAGATATTATGGATGTGTGTGTGTGTGTGTGTGTGTGTGTGTGTGTGTGTGTGTGTGTGTGTGTGTGTGTGTGTGTGTGTGTGTGTGTGTGTGTGTGTGTGTGTGTGTGTGTGTGTGTGTGTGTGTGTGTGTGTGTGTGTGTGTGCACGGTTAGGCAATGCTGTACATGTTTTAAAGTGCATTTATTGTTTTCTCCCACAGGTGGCGAGGTGGGTCAGGGTCCCTCCTGCATGCAATCTGATGTTGCTGTCCATGCAGACACCGAAGATGATTATAGTACTGTTGAGGCACAGGTGTGGTTGTCAGGGGCTGCCATTGCACCGACATTTGACATCCTCCTTTTTAGCTACCCCAATCCCACACACAGTTTTAGTGCCTATACATACCCCATCACCAGTGGCCATAGTGGAGGGACAGCTGGCGTTTGGTGGCAGTGCACAGGAAAGTGTGGTAACCATGCCTACTGTGTCCAGTCACAGCAGGCATAGCCAGATGTCTGGCAGGCCACCACATAGGCGGATGTTTCAGGCTGTCATGGTAGTGCAGGCACATATGGAACATTACACCAGACAGGGCCTGAGGCTGCAGAAGGCTGCTCTGGCATCTGTAAGCGACAACCTCAGTGAACTGTCTGGTGCCATCCGTGCTTATACTGAGCTCACAAATAGACAGCATGGTGAGATGATGGCCCTCATCAACTGTGGTGTATCTGTGCTTCAATGTGTGGTGGGGATGTGGCAACAGCCATGTGGACATGGGCCAGCAACACCAACAGCTCGCAGTCAATGTGGATGTGCTAGGACACCAAGGGGCTCCCGTAGTGGCAGTAGCAGCCCGGCAGTGTGGGGGTGTGCTGAGGCCACGTGAACATGGTTCTGGCCAGTCCCAGGAGGGGATTGGTACCAGCGGACAGTTGTCGTCAGCAGGTGAGAGTAGCACATTGAGGCCTGTACCTGAACATGCCCATGGAACCTCTGGGAGACGCAGTCCATGTGTCCATGGCCAGAGGCAGTGAACTGTAAACCCTGCCAGTTATGGTCTGCAGCTGTCCATAAACACCCGTGTAGGGCAGCCACATGGCAGAAATGTGTGCATGCATACCCACACACTATGCAAACACACCTAGGGCAATGCCATACCTACACACATCACATCACCACACCCAGCTCACCACAGTACATCCCTCACCCACACACACATGGTGTCAAATGTATGGCCCATCCTCGGCCTCTGACAAGCCAACGTCACACCCTGTGCATATGATGATACCTGTGCCACATCCCTGTCATCCATACCATCAATGCAAGGTCAGGCTGATATGGTTCTGATGCACATGGTGACTGTACTACAGTGTACCACAGTATTACAATGTAACATGTAAGGAGTAAAGTATAATGCATAAATGGCAGGTAGTGTAGCCATCCAGCAATGATGCATTATAACTGTTAGTAACACTGGTTGATTGCAGTCCCTATAATGTTATCCATTTGTGTTGTAGATATACATGTGTCAGCATGAGGATGGTCTGCAGTCATATTCTTCAACGGGGTATGTCACTGTGGTGAAACCATGGTTGTGACATATCTGGGGTACAGTTGAACACATGTTACAGGGGATCCAGTATCTGTCTGCCTGGGATGACATGATAGACAAGCCTCACTGTTTCACCAGAGATGGTTTGCACCTGTCACCCCTAGGCTTTCAAATACTGGCCAAGGCTCTTGCCATCCCCATAGTGCCTTTTTTAGGCAAGGCTCAAAGGACAAACCAACCACCATAACCAGCACATGTAACCAAAAACTAAGGGTAATGCTACTCAACGCCAGAAGTCTCAACCTCAAAATGCACGCACTCGAGGCACTCCTCAGTATGGAGAAAATTGATGTTTGTGCAGTGATGGAAACCTGGTTCAAGGCTCCAGAGAGCACCCCAGCACTACCAGGTTACAATTCATATCATACCTTCTGGCCTCAGTTACCGGATCACAGTACAAAAGGTGGAGGTGTATTCATATTCATCAAGAATACCCACATCTCCAGGCTAATGGCACAGCATGATGCCCCAGAGATCATCCATGCGCAACTATCAGCAGGCAAAACCACATTTCAAGTCATAGCCTGTTATAGATCGTCCACCATGTCCCAAGATGCTCACTCAGCATTCCTTGAGGCATTGGAAAATATAAAGGTCCTACCCGACACCATAATTTTGGCTGATTTCAATTACCCTGGTATAGACTGTGTGAACTACCAACGTTCTAACTCCTATGACCCGCTGGTTCATAGAATTTATAAATTCAAATGCCCTTGAACAGCTGGTATGTTCTACCACTAGAGAGGACAACATATTGGATTTAGTCATCACAAATATGGGCGCCCATTGTACCACACCCATTATCACTCCCTCTCTGGTCAGATCAGAAGACCAAAAACTGATAACCCTGGACATCCTCACCCCTCCACCTCCCCCAGTCAAAGAAACCATCGTAAAAAAACTTTCCAAAGCAAACTTCAAACTACTTGCGTCAGAAGTGGAAAGCTTCACTATTCCCTTGCAGAAGGATAATGATATCCAGGATGCAGAATCCTACACCAAGGCACTTTATATACATATTCAGGATTGCATGGACCATGCTATCCCAAATAAAACCAAAACTCCTTCCTCAAGCAAGAAGAAACCAGTCTGGTGGACCCCGGCCATAAGCAAACTATACAATAAAAGGAGGAGACATACAAAAAAAGGCCAAATCTCAAGTAGAAAAATCATCCCTGATCAGCATTAGTAAGAAATTGAGGGCCCTCATCAAGTCAACTAAGCCAATTTCGAAAAGAAAGTTGCCAAGGATGCCAAGGATAAGCATAAGGCCTTCTATGGTTATGTCAAAAACCTAAATGGCAACGCTCAGGTCTGTTCTGAGCTAGTACAAAATGGAACAAAATACACTGACCCCACTGACATTGCCAACATCTTGGCTGACAGGTTCAGTGCAAATTTCTCACCCCCCCCTCACCACCTGCAGGGCCTATTACTATTACAGAGGATTGTGTAACTCCAATTATTACTGATACGTTGGTTAATAAGGCTCTATCTAAAGCTAAAAACACTGCCTCCATGGGACTAGATGGTGTCCCGGGCTGTGTCATACGCAAGCTCCAAAATGAATTAACCCCGCATCTGAATACCCTGTTCAGGCTCAGCCTCTAGACAGGATATGTGCCCATAGAATGGTGCACAGCAATGGTGGTTCCACTGCACAAGGGTGGGCCCACAACCGACCCTGGGAACTACCGACCAATAAGCCTGACCAGTCTGATCTGTAAGGCAATAGAGCGAATCATTATGGAACTCATAAATGGAGAGATTGGGAACCTCCAAACACTCGACCCCACACAGTTCGGATTCGTCAAGGGCAGATCATGCCTCCTGAACCTGGTGGACTTCTTTGAGACAGTTACTCAGGCTATAGATAAGGGAAAGGAGGTACACATGGCTTAACTTGACCTTGCTAAAGCATTTGACACCATTCCCCATTCGGGTATTATTGATAAACTCATCAACCTGGGCATAAACCCTTACTTCACAAGATGGATTGCAAACTGGCTCTCAGACAGATCCCACAAAGTAAGAGTAGTGGGATCTATGTCCAAATCCAGACCAGTAATGAGAAGTGTGCCTCAGGCCTCTGTCCTGGGGCCCCTCCTGTTTGGTATATACTTCTCAGAAGTACAGGCAAGCACTGAAGGGCTGTGGCTGACCAAGTTTGCAGACGACTGCAAACTGGGTGCTATAATAGAGTCTACGGCCAACATGGATATCCTCCAGAAGGGCCTTAATGAGACTGATGCATGGTGTCAAAGCATGGTCTCAAGCTAAATGCTAAAAATGCATAGTAATCCCCTTTGGAAAAAACAGAGTACCAGCGAACTACCACATAGGAGGTAACCCCCTGAAATCTGAAGAAGAAATAAGGGATCTAGGGACCCAAGTAGATAGTCAGCTTTCCTTTGATAACCATGTTGCCAAGGTGGTTAAAAAATCCTTCTATGTGACCCATCTGATCATGAAAGGGTTCGCATCAAGATCTAAGGATGTAGTGGTGCCCCTCTACTCTTCCCTCATCAGACCCATTATTGAGTACAATGCACCAATTGGAATGTACCTCGCTAGGCATCTCCATCAGCTGGACAGACCACAGAGGTACCTCACTAAGAGGATTATTGGCCTCAAACAGTTGCCCTATGCAGCACGATTGAAAAAACTAAGGCTTTTCTCTGTTGCATACCGCCTTCTCAGAGGCGATCGCTGTCTAACATACAGAGCCATGTCCAACCCGAAACTGTTGAACATGCTCCATCTTAGCAAAACTAAATCTACTCGAGCTACACACTCTAGGGATACATACCTCAGCACAACAATGAATAGAACATGCTCGAGGAATAGATTCCCTTCACAAAGACTTCCCTTGCTATGGAACAAGGACCCGATCTACATAAGACAGAGCCCCTCACTATCACTTTTCAAAAATACCGCACAATGTGGCTGGGCTAATATATGCCTTTGGGCAGATAGCCCAGTACCTACCTATGAACCTATGAACTTATGAACTAAAACGGTTATTGCCTGCGCCACATGGACAGGTGTCCTGCTGAGGCATGTATACACTGCAACCTGATTTAGCCCCATCCACATACATGCACACTGTTACTTGGCAACACTGGGACTAGACCACTACCTAGCTATGTAGTGATACTGAAGTGTGTGGCTTACTTTGCACACACCACACAGCGTTTATGGTGAGGTGTGTCCCTGGTTACATGTTACATGCAGAATATCCCCAGACATGTACAGTATGCTAATGGAGAATGTAATGGGTGTATACTGACAATACGTAGTGTGACATACCGTCATATACACATTAACAGACACATAGCCAGACACACACCCGAGATGCCAGGGCCTATTGCTGCTAACTAACTTGACCATGTGTCCAATGTGTTACAGATAGGCTGCATACAGCACATGCATAACTGGCTTGGATTGTGGTATCAGTTCCGTGTATGACTGATGGTGACAGTGTGGTACATGGGGCATATATCGGGTGTACCGTGATGTAATGACAGTGTACAGAGCACCCACATCCCCCAGTGGATATTGTACTCCCTGAAACCCATGATTACAGTCTGCCATACCCACCATCACACATTGGCCATGACTGTGATACAACCCATAGTATACCCCAACAGTGGTACTAAAGGGATATGCATCTAATGCACATGCCACATGTGTAGTAGGGTGTTGCATTGTCATGACTCACCTATGAGTAACAACAACACTATCTGTACTACTGTGTGGCAATGGGTATTGTAATAGAAGTATGTAGCCTTGGAATGCTGTACCCTACAGATATACGGACATGCACAACTACACACACATGCCAAAACACAATGGGTATCCCATGCCTATCAACCCATTTGTGAAACACTGTTGTGCTGGTACTGCAGGGCTCATGTAGCCGGTACGGGTGTGAACTTAACATGGGATATGTAATGTCCCATACAGCAGCAGCCACAACTGACTATGGCAATGGGTGTGGTGATGGTTGTGAAGGCCCTCATGGAATTCCCAAGTACAGCTGTGCTAACAAACATGCACTGCTATACTCAGTCATGCACATGTACACATGTGTCAGTACAAAGGTGCATCGCTGCAGGTGGTCATAGCTGTGTACATAGCTACTGTCCAATGGGAGATGGGTTGTATAGGGGTTGTGTGTACAGTGGTATCCTTCCACCTGCCAGGTGGCAGTGGGCAATCTATCAACAGACACTACTGTGATGACCCTCAGGATGAGAATGACATGCATCAGCCAATCCTCCAGGTGTCTCCTGTACATGGCCGCTAAGGTGATCAAGTTGACATGTATGCAGCATGCATTACAACACATGGTTAGTGTCTGTGATGGAGACCTGTACCCAAGCATGTTCAGTTCACTGTGGTAGTGTAGTGGAGGTACCTGTGGCATGTGGTGCATACAGGGTGACATCTCCTATATGTGCTAGTTCTTACACAGCTGGGCAGACATGTCAGTGTCAATCAAGCTTAGGTTGCCTGTACATATCCCAGTTGGATACCTGCCATCTGCAAATCTGTACAGGGACTGACAGTCATCAGCTTGGCAAGTAGTTATGCAGTAGCATGAGTGTGTTGACAGAAAGATGACTGACAACAATATGTATGCCATAACTACATGTCGGAAGCCCTCACTAACATGTGCTGTACAGACGGCAGTCTACAGTTACATTCCACATGATGGATCATTACCCAGTAAGAGGTATATACTGTGACACAGCTCACACGCCAGGGATACAACAGGGAGGCCTCGGTGTCCAGCTATGCCCACAGGTGTGCCTGTTATCTGTACTACATTTAGCACTCTTCACTTGCCTGGGTTAGCACTATCAACAGTAGTACTGCCATGATACGCTACATGCCAGTGTGACAGCACATACCCTGGCCTACTAAACTTGAATGTAACACATTCACATGGATAACACTACTGTAGAGGCCTCATATATGTCTGTGTACCACACATGACACTCACACCCCTTGCTACTGTAATGACAGCACATAGGTGCATGTATTGTACATGGTATTATATACACTTATTACAGATGTCATTACCCTGATATATTATCATACTGAGTGGTGTGACCTGGTTACCAGGGCTAAGCCATGCTTAGCAAGCATCAACATTGCTGCAATATAACAGCTGAGCTGATTTGCACACTAGTAAGCAAAGCCTACACTGTGTAAGCGACCCGTATATTTACCCACAGCTTAGTACCACTTAGCTTCATGCAAATGTGCTTAAAGCTGCTCAAAGCTGCCTAAACCACTCTGTATCTGACAGCCCTTGTTCTGCCCAGCAGCAAAATGAACAGCCCTTGCAGGTCTTGAACCCAGGACCCTGAAGCCACAACACTTAACCACTAAGCCATGGCCACTGTGAAGACAGCTGTTTTACCAATATAGTTGTCAATACACATATTGCGTAGTATTGAACAGTTGCCTTTAGTTCCTAAATTGTGTAGTCCTTGTTATTAATATGACTGTTGCATCACATATGTTGTTTTATCATAATGTACACATAGCAGATACGTACGGTGAGATACATCTGGGAGAGTATACACAACCGTGAGGTTTACTCATGACATATATATATGTGTGTATATATATATATATATATATATATATATATATATATATATATATATAATAGGTATATATATGTCAGATGCTGAAGAAGTCTTTGTATTTAACAAGATGAAAAGCGCTTCATGTTAATCGTGTATTTTTTTAGTAAAAGTTTACAGAGTGAATTTACTTTGTCCTAGTGAATTTACTTTGTCCTCTGCCTTTTGTTTGCCATTCTTTGTTTTTTGGACTTTTGAGAAGTTTGTTTTGTTTGCCTATTTTTTTGGAGATATATACATATATACCAACATAACTAGGCATATCTATAACTATATGTGCATACATATCTATTCTGATATACCTACTGCTGTCAATATATATGTAGATATCCATACATATATGTGCATATGTATCTCTATCCGTATATGTGTAGACATATATTGCTCTGTATATGTATATATCTGGGTGTTTATATGCATATCTATGTACATATACATGTACATCTATACATGTCGATATGTATATGTGTATATATCTATATAGATTTCTGGATAATTATATATACATATATTTTCACCAGATGTCCTGAACATGGAGTGTCACCCTACCTCAGCCCCTATAGTCCCAACTTTGTAGTGCAAGGGGATGTCAGGTATGTATAGCAGGTATATTTTTAGACTATTGCTACTGTAATAGGGATTGTCTTCACAGACATGGTGTGTGTGGGAGGTCACATCTGCTTTTAACATGTGCGCCATTGGCTACTGACAGACATCCTAAGGACATCATAGTACAGTTTCGCTGCTAGCACGTAATGCTCCTGTGGAATACAGCAGAGATATTGGCCAAAAGAGGTGGATATTCTGACACACTCTGGACAGTCCAGAGGTATCCACAGAACCACTTAGTGCAAGACATGTGGACCAAGCCTGACAATGTGGATGTTAACAGCTATGTATAGGGGTGACTAGTATACATTTGCCCCCATAGGTTATGCATTCACACACCCCTGTCTGTCCTGACACATAATAACCACTGGTACAGAGGTGCCATGGCCACATACTACCCACTAGATATTGACATATATCTGTACAGCATCCCACTGCTCTGTCTGACAAACATGACTGTTAAGGGAGGCCCGGCAGCAGTACATCAGGCAAGTATCTGGACATGAAATCTCACTGGGTAAGTACACTAAGCTGCTAGGCATGTAACAAAGCACTGTGCAGGCTACAGGCAGACTGGCTCAAAACTGGCCTACATTTCCTATGGGGAATGCACATATACCTGCATATATAGCAGACTCTACAGGCATGTCACAGCACAGAGTACGATACATCTGTGTGAAAGTGCATAACCACAACCAATGTGAACACAGCCACAGCCACATATGATAAACTAGCATAATATTACAGTATATGGACTATCAACACCATCCTCATATGTGCCACTCATACACTAACCCTACATATACTGGGCCACTACACAGTGTGGTCCAATGCCTGTCCATGGTATGGGACATGTGTATGTATGGCCCTACAAACATGTAAGCCAATAGGGTAACATACAGTGGAGCAGCATGTAACATTAGATAGAACAGGACCAAAAACAGTGACATCTACCACAGTCTCTACACAGGCCAAAGTACATATTAACAATACACACACTGTCAACATTCACCATAAGTACATAAACCTCAGTTCTGTACACACAACCACAGAATGTCCAGGTTATGTCATAAAATATAACCCCTACTATATATAACGTGCAGCAGTCTGGTATCTCACTGCCTTATTATCAGATATGATGTCACTAATTATGGTGTACAGCACATATGCACCTCTTACTGCATGACATATGTACAAAGGTTGACAAAGTTGTGGCTGGAAGCACATGCACAGGGCAAATATTGACATGTTGCTGTGATAACCTCAAACATTTACTATTGTAACAGGGTTTGTTGCAACATACGTCCTATGAGGGATATGAAGTCAGTAACTCTCACGGCTGTCACCATCTACAGACTGCAATCCTCACACTACCTTCTGCAGTTCAAAGATAGGTGCTCTGTGGGTAACCCATGAAACAAAAGGCACCGCACACTGCCCAGTCTGCAGATGACTCTACAGATGGGGCTTTCCTCATAAACATAGCACTGACATGGCAGGTATTAAAACATGTAGGACAGCCATATCCACACACACCCTGTTAAACCAACATTGCTCCAAATGCAGTATAGCAGCACTTACAGTCTGTAGTCAGGTCAGGCACATCCCCCTCTTGTGTGTTGCCATGTTTCCACAGTGTATGTTGTTAGAGGTAAATCCCCAATCCATCTTAGATGCTGTTTGCCAAACAACATATTGAGTTTCTGCTCACAGTGAATGAAAAGGCCCAACACCAACATGATGTTCCTGGATATTGGAGTGTGTTTCCATGCAATTGTCTATGGGAATGTTACCACAGCTGTTCCACATGCAATCTGCTAGAGGAGGGCTGCAATTCATGCAGAGGCCATCAGCTGATCATGAGCATCACTTAAAATACACATGCTGCTGCCTAAGCAAAGCAGGTGTAGGTCTCCACAACCACCAGAGAGGGAGTGAGAGAGGCAGACAGAGGCTAAGAAAACTCAGGGAGGGATGGGAGAGTAAAGCTTAAGCATGTTTGTGTCACACACCTACCAGCACAGGGTATCAAACCCTTGATGACTATGTAGTGCTATCACATTTCTATGCAGTTATTGGATGCACCACATAGGTTACATGTTGAGGAGTCCTCAAAACTTATATGTGATGGTGAGTGACATCTGCAACAGGGATATGGTAGCTATACCGTAGGTGTAATACACGTGCCTGTCCACATAAAAAGGTGCCAGCGTCAACACAGCCACATTCTCACAGGGACGTACACACATTGACACATTTGGCAGGGCCAAGAATACAACTCACCACTAGTGAGATTGCCACAACTCATTACTGTGCAGGTATCGCATGCACCACAGGGGTCATACAGAGGTTATATGGGCAAAGGGTATGCAAAGGTGTCTGACATCAGACAGCATGCTTCTGTATGCCACTGGGGGTTGTAGTGAGTGTGACTGTGATCATATGCAACATACAACAAACACACACACACACACGGTGCCAGTGCTGACATGCATGGGTGCATTGTTTCACGGGTGTGTAGTGGTTAACTGTGCCAAATGGCTATACAAGGCTAGGTGATGGGTATACCTTGGCATCAGGCCACATGACAATGATTTGCATTGTGGCTCAGGGGTATCTTTTCTGGATTTGCCCACACAGGTGGGTATTGTATTCACCATCCAGTCACCTGATAACTATTGCATGTGACCAATGCTGTGCATTGCTTGCCATGTATGTGTTCCTTAGTCCATGACAGGGATGGTGTCTGAGATGTGCACACCTCCCACATGCATGTACAGTGACATGTAGAACTGTACCTAGGGTGTCTGGCCCATGTTGTGCACACAGTTTGTTATCATTAGATGTGCCAGTCCTGGCCTCATATGGCGGGAACTGTGAATGGACAGCAGGTATCAATGGTATCTGTCCATACAGGGGCATAATTGTCATGCATGGTATGTCCTTTGTGGGTCACATTTGATGGCACCACAGGTGTTGCAGGTGTCCATTGGGGAACATGGGGAAGGTGCACTGTTGGCAAGTAGTTGGCCAACACAATGTGTCTGAAATTCTCCAAGTGCAACTAACACTAGGTAAGACTGCAATCCAAATTGTAGCTTGCTACAGATCCCCCACCATACCCCAAGATTCTCACTACACCTTTCTAAACATACTGGAAAATATTAAGATAGAACCAAGCACCCTAATACTGGGTGATTTTAACTACCCTGCCATTAACTGGGAAAACTACTCATGTCCCAACACCTTTGCGCAATGGTTCTTGGAATTCATAAATTCCAATGCCCTGGATCAACTAATCCAGTCCCACCAGGGGCTCCAATATCCTAGACCTGGTCATTACCAACATGGGAAATCAATGCTCCATACCTATGGTCACCCCCTCGTTAGTCAGGTCTGACCATAAGCTAATCACCCTTAACATCCACATGCCACCCCCACCCCCCAGTAAAGAAACCACCATAAAAAACTTCTCCAAAGCCAACTTCATGCTACTCAAGTCAGAAGTGACAAACTTCATGACACCCGTGCAGACAGGAACTGAAAGTTCAACTGCTGAATCCTACACTAAGCCACTGTACGAGCACATCCACTCATGCATGAATTGTGCCATCCCAAATAGAACCAACATGCTCTCATCCAAAAAAAGGAAGCCAATCTGGTGGTCCCCTGCCATAAATAAACTTTACAACAAATGGAAGAAACTTTTGCAGAAAAGAGGAAAATCCCAGGATGCAAAAAACTCCCTTACTAGCCTCAGTAAGAAACTGAGATGCCTCATAAAATCCTCCAAAGCTAGTTAAGAAAATAAAATTGCCGAAGATTCCAAAGACAACCACAAAGCATTCTATAACTATGTCAAGAATCTAAATGGCAATGCTCAGATCTGCTCTGAGCTAAAACAGAATGGCATTAAATATACTGATCCGAAGGATATTGCCAATATCCTGGCAGATCAATTCAGTGCCAACCTCACCCCCTCTCACCCCCTAAATGGCCCATCTCAATACCGGAAGATTGCCAAATTCCAGTAATAACGGTCACACAGGTACAAAATGCACTCTCTAAAGCCAAGAATACAGCATCCATGGGACCAGATGACATCCCAGGCTGTGTACTACATGAACTACAATATGAACTGGCACCTCACCTAAGTGTCATGTTTAATCATAGCCTCACCTCAGGTTTCATGCCCACTGAGTGGCGCAGAGCTACAGTTATCCCAATCCACAAGGGGAGATCCACCTAGGATCCCGGAAACTACCATCCCATCAGTCTGACAAGCCTTATCTGCAAGGCCATGGAGCATATCATCATGGAACTTATAAACAAAGACATTGGCAACCTTCAAACACTGGACCCCACCCAGTTTGGGTTTGTGAAGGGCCGATCTTGTCTCCTGAACCTGATTGACTTCTTTGAATCAGTCTCCAGAGCCATGGACAAGGGTAAGGTGGTCCACACAGCCTATCTAGACCTTGCCAAGGCCTTTGACACCATCCCCCACTCTGGAATCATAGATAAACTTACTAAGTTGGGCATTAATCCCTATGTCACCCAATGGGTTGCTAAATGGCTTACTGATAGAACCCACACTGTAAAAGTAGCCAACTCCAAATCCAGCTCCAGACAAGTGGAGCACCTCAGGGTTCAGTCCTGGGGCCACTCTTGTTTGGCATCTACTTCTCTGAAGTACAGGTCAACACTAAGGGACTCTGGCTAACAAAGTTTGCAGATGACTGCAAACTGGGAGCCATTATTGAATCCCCAAATGACGTGGATATTCTACAAAAGGGCCTTACAGAAACAGATGCTTGGTGCCAGAGCCATGGGTTCAAGCTCAATGCCAAGAAATGTATTGTTATCCCCTTTGGGAAAAAACATGTATCCATGAAATACCATATAGGTGGCAGTACACTAAACACAGAAAGTGTGATAAGAGACTTAGGGACACAGGTGGACAGTGGTCTCACCTTCAATAACCACATTGCCACAACAGTCAGGAAATCCTTCTATGTGGCACACCTCATCACGAAGGGCTTTTCATCCAGAAAAAAGGAGGTCATTGTCCCACTGTACTCATCCTTCATTAGACCCATTATATAATACAACGCCCCATTTGGTATGTACCTCTCAAGACATCTGCAACAACTGGAAAGGCCTCAGAAATACCTCACTAAAAGAACCACAAGCCTAAAGCAGATGCCCTACGCTGACCGCCTTAAAAAAACCCAGCTATACTCTGTCACATATCGTCTACACAGAGGCGGTCTCTGCTTAACATACAAGGCCATGTCAAACCCAGAGCTGTTGGACATGCTACACTTAAAGAAATCCCAATCCCTCAGAGCTACACGCTCCAGGGATCTAAACCTTGTCATCACAATAAACAAAACATGCTGGAGGGATAGGTTCCTGACCCAGAGACTCCCCAGACTCTGGAATAGATTGCCCATACATGTCAAGCAGAGTGCCTCTTTGGACCTCTTCAAGAGAAACCTTGATGATTGGATGGGAGAAAGGAAATTCACCCCAGGGATCACGTCAGTTGCCCTGCTAGACAGGGGTCCAGGAAAGTAAATAATGTGGGAAGAAATAGCCAGGGAATTGTTATGGCTAGGCTTGTATAGGCCCTAGGGCTGATAGCCTAGTACCAACCTATGAACCTATGAACCTATGTATGTGCCTATTGGACTGATGGACAGGGTGCCATGCCCTCTGTAGCCCACTGCAATTACACCATGGTTACTATCAGTGGGCAATATGCGGGGTACTACCAACATAGCGGCTGTTGCCTAGGCAAGTATGTGTGTGTGTGTGTGTGTGTGTGTGTGTGTGTGTGTGTGTGTGTGTGTGTGTGTGTGTGTGTGTGTGTGTGTGTGTGTGTGTGTGTGTGTGTGTGTGTGTGTGTGTGTGTGTGTGTGTGTGTGTGTGTGTGTGTGTGCGTGTGTGTGCGTGAGAGAGAGACATGGGTTGAGAGTGGTTTCTGGGTATTACTAGGGTTGCTAACTTTGTTCGCCTGGCCTTGATGTCACTTGTAGGGGGTATGGATTTGCACTCCAGCCTCTTGGCTATTTCACATCTGTTATCCTTGTATGGTGGACATTGTGATATATACTAGGGCCCCCATATAAGAATTTTTCAAAACCCACTCTACATTGAGTCCAATTGTTACACACTCATGACCACCTCCACACAGGATACGAATTATAAAAACACACACACACTCACAAACACACACACACACACACACACACACACACACACACACCTGTCATGTCTGGGATTAGAACTCCTACCTAACTAGTTAATTACACTACAACACTATGCAGTTATAGGATGCACCACATAGATTACTGGAGCACTCCTTCCCCAAAGGTGTATTTCAAAATGACTGACATCAGCAGGATTGCCAAAGTAGAGCATTTGAATTGTAGTGAGTGTGACTAGCCTAAAATGCATTGCTCCCTACACAGACATAGAAACACACACAAAAACATCCACAACTGCCATGTGTGGGAATAGAACCCCTACCAGAGTTCTATATCACACTAGAGCATGAAGCTGTTATAGGATGCACCATGGGGATTACTGGAATACTCCTTCCCCAAAGGTGTATTTCATAATGAATGACATCAGCAGGATTGCCAAAGTAGGGCATTTGAATTGTAGTGAGTGTGGCTAGCCTAAAATGCATTGCTCCCTACACAGACATAGAAACACTCACAAAACATCAATAACTGCCACGTGTGGGAATAGAACACCTACCAGAGTTCTATATCACACAAGAGCATGAAGCTGTTATAGGATGAACCATGGGGATTATTGGAGTACTCCTTCCCCAAAGGTCTATTTCACAATGAATGACATCAGCAGGATTGCCAAAGTAGGACATTTGAATTGTAGTGAGTGTGGCTAGCATAAAATGCATTGCTCCCTACACAGACATAGACACACACACAAAACATCCACAACTTCCATGTGTGGGAAGAGAACCCCTACCAGAGTTCTGTATCACACTACAGCATTACACTGTTATGGGATGCACCACAGGGATTACTGAAGTACTCCTTCCATAAAGTTGTATTTCACAATTAATGACATCAGCAGTATTGCCAAAGTAGGGCATTTGAATTGTAGTGAGTGTGGCTAGCCTAAAATGCATTGCTTAATACACAGACAGACAGACACACACACACACACACACTTGCCATGCCTGGGATTAGAACTCCTATCTAACTAGTTTATCACATTACAGCAGTACGTAGTTATAGGACATGCCACAGAGATTACTAGGCTGCAGCTTTCCAGAAGGTGTAGTTCACAGTGAATGACATCAACAGCCTTGCCAAAGTAGGCCAGTTGAATTGTAGTGAGTGTGGCTGGACTAAAAAGCAGTGCTCTCTACACAGAGATAGAACTCCTACCCAACTAGTTTATCACACTACAGCAGTACATAGTTATAGGACGTGCCACAGAGGTTACTGGGCTACAGCTTTCCGAAAGGTGTATTTCACAGTGAATGACATCAGCAGCCTTGCCAAAGTAGGCCAGTTGAATTGTAGTGAGTGTGGCTGGACTAAAAAGCATTGCTCTCTACACAGACAAAGGCACACACACACATACTTGCCATGTCTGGGATTAGAACTCCTATCTAACTAGTTTATCACACTACAGCAGTACGCAATTATAGGATGCACCACAGAGATTACTGGGCTGCAGCTTTCCAAAAGGTGTAGTTCACAGTGAATGACATCAACAGCCTTGCCAAAGTAGACCAGTTGAATTGTAGTGAGTGTGGCTGGACTAAAAAGCATTGCTCTCTACACAGAGATAGAACTCCTACCCAACTAGTTTATCACACTACAGCAGTACACAGTTATAGGACGTGCCACAGAGGTTACTGGGCTACAGCTTTCCGAAAGGTGTATTTCACAGTGAATGACATCGGCAGCCTTGCCAAAGTAGGCCAGTTGAATTGTAGTGAGTGTGGCTGCACTAAAAAGCATTGGCCTCTACACAGACACACACACACACACACACACACACACACACACACACACACACACACACACACACACACAGTTGCCAGGTCTGGGATTGTAACTCCTACTTAGCTAGTTTATCACACTACAGCAGTACTCAGTAATGGGTCATGCCACAGAAATTACTGGGCTACACTTTTCCCAAGGATGTATTTCAAAGTGGATGACAGCATGCTTGTCATAGTAGAGCTATGGGGAGGGCAGTGTGTGTGTGCCTGGGCCATAACCCATGCATCTAGAGGTTGACACACTACACACAGGCTTATGCAGGGTTAATACTCCACAGGTACATGTATACAGCTGCTAGATGACTTCCTTGCACAATCATGTTGCACAGCTAGCACTTGCACCACATAGTCTGTAATGCTGATGGATACCGGTGGCTGTCTACAGTGAGTGACATTTACATCTCATGTGGTTGTAGCCATTTGACTGTGTGCTGGGTTGGACAGGCTTCATAATGGATGGCTCCTTGTCACAGTCACTCTCTTTCACACATCTATGTACATCTACTTTTGGCTTATTATAGTGTGATGTCCTTGGATATGTGTCTGTATTCCTATCCACTGTGTGTGCAAGGCATGACTGGTGCATACTGAGGAGTGTATGCACTAACATCTGCAAATACCAGATTTGTATGGTCCACTGTTGTTTGCAGACATGGGCTTCATTTGTTTGTGTGTGAGCATGCCCAGTATGACATTTCAGTATGTTGTTGTCTGACATTGCCTTCATTTCTCTAAGTGTGTGAGCATGCCCAGTATGGCCTTCTGTATTGAATGTGTGGATGGATTCCAGGTAGTTTGTACTCCAGTGCAGACCTTTGTGTTGTACACCTACAGGTAGCAAACTGTTTCTGCAGGGTATCCCTCGATCATTTGGAAGATGGGAGCACACTGTGCAGGGAATGCTGTGTACTGTAGGTGATTGTGCCTGTGCTGCTTCAGCTGCATGGTACTTTTGTTAGCAGAGATATTCAGACATGTATACTGTTATACACTGTGATGTTACTGTCCTCATGCACTGTCAGGTGGACATTCTTGCTCACAGTGATGTCTTGGGGGACAAGGGTGACTGCAGCTATGTTGGGTATTGTGGGCAAACACCTACGTATTCATGGTAAGTTATGCCATTCTGGAGGGGGAGCTGCAGACACATGCTGCTGGGTCTGTGTATCCGATTCAGCATCTTGGTACAGTGCTGGCAGAGGATCCCATATTTGTACGCCCATCGACATAACAGTATGGCCTTATCTTGCTGTGGCAATGCCTCACAGCTGTACTGATTCGCACAGGTTACCCAGAGGCAGGGGCCATGGGTCAGGACATTATTCCTATTGTGGTGTATGGGAAGGTGTGTAGCCACCCATTTATATGTGTGCAGCCAGGGATAGTGTGTGGACACAGCTTGGTGTCAGACCCTGCACATTCCATGCTGCTCATGCTTCCACACCCCCCATTATTCTAACCTCTTCCATACATGATGTATACATTCTCTGATACTTTCCCTAAGGGTATAACCCCATGGGACATGGTGGACATGTTACTGTGGTTTGTCCACATGGCCTTGCATATGGCTTATGTGGAGTGTGTTATGTTGTTATTTGGATGTCCATGACATAACATGCATTGGCAGTACGTGTGAGACACAGGGCTTTGGCAGACATCTGTGGGCCATTAGGTGATGCTGCGGGCAAGATGTGGCAGGCCATTGCATTATGTCAGTCCTACAATCTCAGACCACTATACAGTATATTCCCCTGGGGTGACAGGGTAGGTGTGATAGGTGTTCATGCCAATACCGTCTATCAGTCTTGATCAGGTGGTGTGGATGCTGGCAGGGTGTTAAATACAGCTGGGGACACACCTGGATGGGACACCTGCACTGCATGCTGCATTCTTCCACTATTTCCATATACAGGTGGGACCATATTGTACCCATTCCTCACAGCAGGGATATGACAAGAGAGGTACCTGTGGGTGGTGTTTGCGTGAGCTGGGTGCATGTGTGCTATGGACACTACTTGCATCTGGCACACAGATATGCATGGGGCATTCCACTTACGCTGGCATGTGCTGGTACATCAGCTGTTTCCCAATACATCAATCCTACCTCCTTTGTGATCTGCAAGTGTTCAGGCAGACATTGCCAGTATCCCCTACTACAGGACCAGTAAATTTGATGCATACCTGTATGTACAGTTCCAAGGGTGTCTCCATTTCACAGTGACACAATATATACTGTATGTCTGGGGTACTTTCCCCTGTGTACTGCTTGTATATCTAACCCAACAGCCATGCCATGTCAGTCTTTCAGATGGTGACACATATTACCACCATACATTTACAATGGCTTACTGCTAGCATGTGTTATACTGGTGGGAATTGTCTTTGGCACTGCAGTTGTAAGGGCTTGTCCCTGTCATCAGCAGTAGTGGGCAATGGCCACCAGGTCTTACCTCAACATGCATACATACTGACCACTCTCACACAATATGAAACACACACCAACCTAACACTCACAGACCTGCATATTGTGCAAATGTTACAACCTATCCTGCTACCTTGGCCACCTCTGGGCATCTGTGCTCTACTGGTATTATACCTACTCATACATGTTACTACATTTCTACACAGGATTGGGGGGGAACACCTTACTGTTTCTACATTTCTACACAGGATTGGGGGGCACACCTGACTGTTACTACATTTCTACACTGCACTGGGGGAAGGGACACACCTGACTGTTTCTACATGTCTATATAGGAGTGGGGGGGGGGGCACACCTGACTTTTACTACATTTATTCACAGTATTGGGGGGGACACAGTTGACTGTTACATTTCTACACAGGATTGGGGGGGACACACTTGACTGTTACTATATTTCTACACAGGATTGCGGGGGCGCACTTGACTGTTAATACATTTCTACACAGGATTGGGGGGCACATCTGACTGTTTTTACATTTCTATGTAGGATGGGGAGGGCACACTTGACACTTGTGCACATTTGCTATGACTGTACTAGTATGTCAGGTACTCCATTTCATTTTGTATTCTAACCTATCATGCTGACTGGATGCATATCAGTGTACTACAAGTCTTAGCTTTGATTGACCTACATATTAGTTTCTGACTTCCTACCGTTCAGAACTAACATCCCACTGCCTGACCTGTTGTAGTCTGTCCATGTAGAACTGGGTGGGAGGTTACCCATAGGCATCATTCAGAGGCCATAGCACAGCATTTGTTTGTGTTTGTCTACACCTGTCCTGCTGGCTGATACTGTTGTTGGGTATGTGAGCCTCTCTGACTGGCATGTGTGAGTCATATGGACACATGTGGCCCAGCATATTTCTTGCAGTGGGTTTTGTCGCCCTGAAACCAGTATTTGTTACAGATCTCATGGTGCCACTATAGGTGTCTACTATCTGCTGGCATACCATTCAGCCACCCAATTCCCTTGCATGCTCACATCCATACCATAGCTACAGGTAACAACACATTCTATTCCATTTGGTGGTTGGTACGTTGACTGACTTACCTTGTGGGTGTCCTAGTATTGAGGGGGGAGCTGCAGGGCTGCCTATGTCGGATTCACACAATACACTCCCTACACATGGTTGAACTCAGGTAGTGTCATGTTTGGCATCCCTTTTACTGTGTGTGAGAGTCAGAGAGAGGTGCTATTCCCCGGGTCCCTCCCGTGTCAGTGTATGTACTATGTGCTGCCTCTTTGCCAAGTCCAGGGCATACTGGGCTCACCTCCTTCTGCCTACTGGGGCAGGCTCAGGTTGTTCCTCCTCTGAGTCACTCTGTGCTTGTGCAGGCCTTGGCAATGGTGGGGGGCTGTGTGAGCCTGCCCCGTACTGTTCCTGCTGCAGCTGTTTCCGCAGTATCATATTGTGTAGCATGGCACATACGATGACAATTTGGGTACATGTAGCTGATGAGTACTGCAAGGCTGCACCGGATGTGTCCAGGCACCAGAACCATGACTTGAGCATCCCAAATATACGCTCTATTATAAGTCTGGTCTGTGCATGCGCCTCATTATAGAGTTCTTGTTCAGGTGAGTGTGCATTTCTGATGGGTATCATCAGCCACGGCTCCAATGCGTATCCAGCATCCCCCACTAGGTGACCGTAAGGGATGTCCCCATTGGCAAATCTGTGGTGCAGCTGCATCAGATGACAGATGTGAGAATCGTGATCGCTTCCAGGGTAGCCAGCACACACATTCATTATTATGCCCTGGGTATCATACATGACCTGGCAGTTGATGGAGGGGAAGCCCTTGCGGTTGATGTAGACCCTACCCCGCTCACCGGGTGGTGCTTTGATGCATATGTGCAAGCAGTCTATAGCACCCACTACCTCAGGGTATTCTGCTATTTGGTGGAACAGTTGCATATTGCTGGCCTGTGCCTCACGGGTGTTGGGGAAATATACGTGCTCACCGTCATGTGCTGACATGGCATCCAGGAATTGGTGGAGTACCCTGGATGCTGATGCTTGTGAGATCCCCATCATATCTGTAGTTGGCCTTTGGAAGGTACCTGTAACTAGTATCCTTAGGCCTACACATACCTTGCTATCCACTGGGATGGGTTCCCCTCTGTTAGTTGTGTGTGTCAGGCGTGGCTGCCACAGTTCAACAATTTGCTGTAGGAGGTCCCTGTCCACCCTATAGTGTTCCACTACCTCCAGCTCATGTAGCCCCTGGTAGGTTACCCTGGGTCTGTACACTCTTCTTCGTTTCCTCACTGTAGGTTGGTTGACAGCATTCACATCCTCACCACCCTCAGCTGCTTCCACAAGTCATTGTATGATAGCTATTGCAGCCCCTATCATTTTGTTGTTTTGTTTGTTAAAACTTCCCCGCTTGTATACACTGGTGGTGTAGTGTATGGGAAAAACCAGAGGGGAAGGTGTTTGCATAGTTTATAGTAGTGTTCTGGGCTGGGCTGGTCTGCTGCCTGTGTAATTAGCTGATTCTGATAAATTTCACCTGCCAGCTATGCTAGTTCTCCTAGATTACCTTCCTACTGCTGTTTTCCCTTCCCACTGCCTTCCTGTTAAAGCCCGGAGGCATGCTGCACAAACACAGTGCTCAAATGTGCACAGAGATGCTATTTCCTGGTTTACTTTTTTTTCCCTTTAAAACCTGGTGCTCGGCACGCACACCCGCTTAGGCAATGTAAAGAGTGCTAGGCAGCCTCAGACACACACCCTTGCTTAGCTCTGCTAAGCTAAGGGCAAACCTGAGTCACAGGGCTCCAATCCGCTTACAGTATGCCTGACACCCCCCTATGGTGTCAGCTAAATCCTAGGCTTGCACCAAGCTATTCCTGCTCTTACACTGTTGGGAGCTGAGTAGCATGCTAGGGAAATCTGGGATTCACTATCATTCCCCTCATTTGCATAGGATTGCCTGCTAATGCATAGTTACATGTCTTGCACTGAGCCTCCCCCCTTAGCAACCACTACTCACTGGCCATGTTGTCTTCTGCCTGCCATTGACTATAATGGCAGAATAGTGATTTTAGTTAGAATGCTTATTTTAGGTTTATTTTTTTATTTTCTCCCCAATCCCGTTTGCACACCATTGCCCAACACTTAAACAGCCAAGATTGGCTAAAAAAAATAAATAAAAGTTTATTTTTTTTCAACTGTTTTCCATGCCAATGGCCTTATACTTGGCCATTGGCATGCTTTCCACATGATATCCACCCTTTATTTGGAGCTGTCATGGCTCTGTTTTGGAGTTTGCAGAAATGTACTTCATTACTGGCGGAGTACATTTCTGCAGATTAAACTAGTCCTGCACGGCCGGTTTCCAGCTTCCTGGATTGCAAATTGACTACATTTGTATGGATTTCTCCTGCAAATGGGGTAATTTGCATACAGGGGCTGAGTCTGTGCAGGACTAGTGCAGGAGCACTCATGCATGCCCCTACAGGCTATTCCTGGATCACAAGGCAGACATATTACCTGCTAGAGCTACTGCACTGATCCTGCACACCGTGCAAGGCTTGCAGGATCTGGGGGACTGTGTCCCCTTCCAAGAAAGACACTGGAAATTATATTTGTCTTCTGTTGTTTTATTGTTTCAGAATTTAGTGTAGCATGAATGTATATGCAGCATGTCTCTGCTTCTTCCAAGAATCAATTTAAGTTCCTAGACATTTATCTTTATGAGTTTAAGTCAAACATTTTCCTTAAGGTAATGTTTTAAAGTAACTGTATTCCTTTTGTATTTTTGCTCTTTACTACTCAGTTTCCATAGATTTCTATGTAAGAATATGAAAATATGATTCATGAAACTCAGCTATATGGCACAACTATGGAAGTCTAATATGGTTAACACAACTTAAAATCATTGCATTTCGTATGATTTTCAAAGGTAATTCTAACAGAGATATTTTATCCTAATTGCCAATATTTTTATGTTTACAACTTTGTTACGTCACTGTTGTAAAATATTATTTTTTTCCTTTACGTAAACAGAACTCCATGTTCATGCAGTCCTACTTCAGACAGGAATTCAAAGTTTCAACTAAATTATAAAATGAGAAGGTAGGATCAAGATGGAGGCAAATCTTTGTAGGATTTAGTGAGAGAAATAGCATGAATTGAAGAGGAACAGAACTAGAAAGTCGACACATCTAATGAATGCAGTAGTCTCAAAAACTACATCCTGGCAAGTAGAATCCACCTATTAAGCTATGCATTAAGTCTGCAATATAGTGACAATCCAGATCATCAAGGCAAATTATTAGTACTATGAAGAAATAAGTAAGCAAAAAAGAAAGACAAATTCTCCCAAAACATACATAAAGAAATAGGGAAAATAAGGACATCAGTGCAGGAAAACGATGACAGACAAAGATGTACGGAGCAGGGAAATAATGGATATTGAAGAAGTAACAATTAACAATGTAGGTAAAATGTGACAAAGCACCACAGTCATTTTTTTAATTAGTCTGCATGTATAATAATAAATGCAAACCAACAGAGGAGGACAACATGCAGACTCAAACCACTGAACCTTTATTAGGTAGGCTGTTGCTCTAAGCACAACGTTATCGAGCCATCAGCAGACTCCTGGAAAAATTTACTTTTACTGCTGCAATGGCAGCATAGCATACATACTACCACAGTGCCTGAGTTCATAGGTTCATAGACTCATAGGAAAATACTAGGCTAATGAGCACCAGGGCCTTTATAAGCCTAGCTAACCAACTCAACCCAATTGTTTCCCTATGTATTATTGGCATTTATTAGGAGGGGTATGTTAGTTAGGAAGTTTGTAAAGGTTATGTAGGGGGTTGGGTATGTCAATTTTGGCATTGTTACTGTCTGCCTCTGTCTATCACAGACATGGGGCCCAGACCAATTTCAAATATCACATCCACTTGTCAAAGTTGCACTTAATATGTTTAGGATAGACTCTTTCACATGGATGGGGAGCTTGTTCCTGATCATGGGAATCCTCTGAGGCACATATCTGTCCCATCAACATTTATGCTGCAAGCAAAACTTAAATCCTTGGATCTAGTGGATCTGATGCTGTTTGTTTTGTGGATGTGCAAAAGCTCCATCAGAGCTGGATCTGAGGATGCCATGTATGCCAGACGTAGATTGCTTTTCAGTAGCCTGTAGAAGTCCATGTATAGAGCTAGAGCTTTAAGGCAATTCATATACAACAATGTATTTATACCCTAGATTCTCCTGGTAAGAAACTTTTTGTGGGCATTTCAACTGATGGATTTGTCTGATCAGGTATATGCCAAAGGGAGCATTATACTCAATGATGGGTCAGATAAGGGCTGAATAAAGTGTCACTATGACTTCATTGGACCTGGATGCCATGCCCTTATTATAAGTTGGGTGGCATAGAAAGATTTTCTTACTACCTTGGCCTCATGTTGGTTAAAGGATCAATCACTGTCTACATATGTTTCCAGATCCCTGACTATCAGGTCAACTCTTAGGGGTGTCTTATCAATGGATTCATTAGCCTGTGTGGCTATTTTCCCAAATGGCATCATAATGCATTTCTTGGCATTGTGTTTTAATCCTGTCAGCTTTGGCATCAGTCATTTGTTTGTGTTAGACCATCTTGCAAGATGTTTGTGTCCTGGAAGAATCTATGATAGCTCCCAGTTTGCAGTCATCTGTGAACTTGGTCAGCCAAAGGCCCTTGATATTAGCTTTTACCTCCAAGAAATAGATCTCAAATAGGAGTGGTCTCAGTATGGACCCTGAGGTACCCTGCTGGTGACTGGTCTCATAGTGGAGGTGACCTCACCAATATTGACTTCCTGGCTCTTGTCTGTAAGCCAGTTGGGAATTTAGTGAGTTATGTAGGGCTTTATGCCCAGCTTGTTGAGTGTGTCAAATATACCCAAGTGGGGTATTGCACTTAATGTCTTAGCCAGGTCCAGATAGGCAGTATGCACTATTTTCCCCTCATCCTTTTCCTTGGAAACCTTCTCAAAGAAGTGTACTGGTAGAATAGGCATGACCTTCACTTGACAAAGCCAAACTGGGTTGGGGCCAGCATATGAAGGTTGCCTGTGTCTTTGATGATCATTTTCATGATAATTTTTTCAAGGCTTTACATATTAGATTAGTCAGGCTAATGGGTTTGTAGTTTCCCCAGAATGGTTAATGGTCCACAGTTGGGAAGCAGGATAACCATTGCAGTCCTCCATTCTCATGACACAAAGGCTGTTTTGAGGCTAAAGTAAAACGTGACTCAAGTGGTTCTGATGGTCACTTTTTAAGCTATTTAGGAGGTAACCTGGGATATTGTCAGGGCCCACTGAGACTTTGTTTTAGGATTTATTGAACACTGCCAGGACCTGCTTCATACTAATAGTTTGGGGGTTTATGATGGTAGGTATTTCATGGAGGGAGGCAAAAGGGGAGTGAAGGGTGACGTTTGAGCTGAATTTGTCAGGCCAATATATTTGCTGTGTCACTCTGTTCAGTGAAGGTAACACCATTTACCACCTATTTGGCACATTACTGTGTGATGCCTTTGATGTTACAGACATAACTGTAGAAGGTCTTGTGGCTGTCTTTAGCTTTTGAGGCTATCTTGACCACATAACTGGCCTTGTTAGACTTAATTATTCCTCTTAGTTTCCTGTTTAGTGTAAATAAAGAGCTCTTGCATGTCCTCCCTGCGGTTGAGTGGCATTCCGAAAGACATGCGTGAATGGGCGTGCCTTCATTGAAAGTTGGGTGTCGAGCTGACAACTCAGCACTGTAAAAATCTACTGCCAATAATTAGCGAACCGGAGTTCCGCTGTGGCGACCCCTAACCGGGAAAAGCCGAAAGACAAACAACAACAACCATTATGGCAGTTGCTTTCCTCATTTTAGCTATAATTGTTTTCCTTTTGTTATATACCCTATTAAGATTAGGATTACACCAGTATGATTTGTTTTTAAAGTTTGTTTTGGGCTTACCTCTTGGAGGTACAGCAGCTTCTGTATAGCCATTTATATGGCTGTACAGGGTGTCTTTGAACAATTCTGCATATATTGCTCTGAACTCAGGGTTAGGAAGGGCATTGAATATTGATAAACTATTACTTAATAGGATGTAGTTTGCTTTAGAATAGTTCCTCACTGTTGCAGGGTTTTCTGGGATTATCAAGTGATTTTTATTTCAAAGGAGGTGACTTTGTGGTCTGACCTCACCAGTGAGGCCTTGACACTGGTGGGTTTACAACACTATCCCATACTGGTGAGTACCAGCTCCAGTATGTTTGAACCTCTGGTGAGTGTGCACACTATCTGGTCAAGGGTATTTGTATTGAAAATTACTGAAGCACAAATCCTGGAGCAGAATTCACAATATTGCTACTACTGCAACCCCACTACAGACTAAGGCACCAGACAATGCAGAAATTTACCAGTAACACTGTGTAGGGAAAAACATGTGTAATAAATGACCAAATGAGGGTCAAATCTGGCAGTAGTCTACAGGTCTGCCACAACTTTTCCGGTAAACAAATGTTAAATAAATAAATAAATAAAACTGTCAATGAAACTACATATTTAAGGCCCAGACAAGGGTCAAAATACAAACAGCTAATTCTTACAAGTAATTCTACTTATGATGCATTGTTTATTCATTATACAGAACATCTGCTCTGGAGGTGGTTCTATTTACCGAGACACAAGTGCAGTATAATGTATAAACAATGCTAAAATCTTGCAGTAATACACAATCGTCTGACAGCTGCAAATGCAATTCATTAGTAAGGTCCCAGAACAAACTAAAACATGCAAACAGATAACTTTGTTGTCTAAAATATGGATAAAATCAGGAAAGTACAAAAAAAAAATCATCACATAGGCCACTATAAACCAACTCAGAATAGTTAAGCATAATTTAAATAAAATATTTTTCTTCCTTTTTTTAATGAAAAGCACAGTTGGGGCTTTCTATGCCTCTCATAGTCCTGAATAAAAGACCCTTAGTCATTGCTCTATGCTAAATATAGCAGACTTAATAGAGAGAGATCCAGTCAAATAAAGCCAATATTGTGCTCTAGCTTTATGGCTAGTATTTTAGAAACTTTAACTTAATGTCTAAGGGGAGAAGACACAAAGAACAAGGAAAAAGAGTAGCAAAGTAAACAGAAAGGCTTTGGAATGCAACTTTAAGCAGACAAATAAGCAAAATATAAGGCTCTAGCAGAAAAACTGGAATATAAATAGTTGGAAAAGTAGTGAAGCATGAATCATGAAGCAGAGTTCACAATACTGCCACTACTACAATCCCACCACAGACCAAAACACCAGGCAATGCAGAAATTTATCAGTAATACTGTTTATGAAAAAATTCTGTAATACATGACCAAATGAGGCTCAAATATGGCAGTAATCCACAGCTCTGCTACAAATATGAATGGAACTACAGATTAAAGGCCCAGACAGTTAGTTGGGATATTCTGGAATGCCTCTATATTGCAAACTCCATGGGTAGCTTAGTCTGTGGCTTCTGCTTTCTGAGATGTAATTTATAGCAGTCTACCTCATTCATTCAATAGGTAGCCATGAGAAGTCTGATGTATTCCCAGAAGCCTAGAGTTAGTTTTAGATGAATTAAAAATTAGTTTATATCTATTAAAACATATGAAGAGTTTTGATAATTCATAATAAATAGATTATTCTTGTTTCAAACAGCTATTTCCTTCTTTAATATTACAAGATTTTTGGTATAAAGGATCATTTTGAGTTTAATAATGTCAATCTGAAAGGAGATTATTAATAAGAAAACACAAAATAATCACAAGCGTTAATCCTGGGGTGTAACAAAATGAGTGGTAGTAGGATCAGACAAAGTATTTGCTTAATGAACTATGACAAGACTGTAAGGTAGCTCTGCTGGCTTTGTGGCACAGATGAATAAAGCTCTCATTGTAATTCAGGCAGCTCAGAGTTGACTAGTGATCAGTCATTAGAGGAGCAAGTGATTGAGGGTAGGAATGGCATATGCTTGCAATAGAGGTGATCCAGCCAGCTGCATAGCCGCAGCCGCAGGAAAAAGATGTGTGTGGCATGCAGTGTTTGAGCTTGGGATATGTACCTGGCTTTGACAATCTACATCTGTGCAACAGCAAGCACTCACGTTTAACATGCACATCAACCACTAAGGGAGGAGTAATGGCTACTGCCAAAATGACAGCCTTTGAGCAAGCAGCTGTTACTCAGTTGATGGAGAATGAATAAATGAGCATGCTGAGGTAAGGGCTTAATGATTGGCAGGTATATAAATTGTAAAAAGATAAAAAAGAAAGGCAGCTGTCAAAATAGCTAAGGGGTTCAGCTGTGATTCCAGTGATAAAAGTTTGGAAGTAATGAGAGTATGAACAACTAAGTGAAGAACACATTTTATGTCAACAAAAAGTAGAAATTAGTCCTCAGTATGAGCTGTTGAGATTATGATGCATACCATTATATGATGAATCTTAATCACTATGGAAGAATGCGCACTTTGATTGCAGAAAGCAATCAGTGTGCAATTGAAAATCTAGCAAAATGTACAACAGAAAGTCTGGCTCACTGGAACTATTAATACTAAAAACAATTGATGTCAGTAGGAAAAAATGAACACATAAGAGGGTAGAAGATAAACTTCTATCATCCCAAAGTCAGAATGAATAATAAAACATGAAAATTAGGTTAGTCCACTGTTGTTTTATTATTTCAGGGTGTCTAGTAAACTGAGACTATATAAAGTTATATGTCACAAATATTTTAAAAGTTATTCAGATTCACAGTCAGGGCTTCATGAGCTCACAACTTCCCTCATGTAATATTGGGATTCATGAACATGCCCATATCTTTAAAAAGAAAAAAAAGCAAGAAACTGCATCACAACTAATTTACTGAAGTACTGGCATGTAGATGTGCCATGAATAACATTAGGAAGCTATGTCCAGTTGTGGAATGCAGCACAGAAACACTTGACAAAGAACTTTGTTCATATAATACTGTTATTTAAAAAGATAAACACTTTCTGAATGTTTAATGAAACTGTGTAATAGCAATAAACCTCTTCTATGTGGATAATGCAGGATGTATATACATATGGCTTTGGTTGGTCACTCAGTGTAGACCCTTGTCATCAAATCATGTCATCTGTGAGTAAATTTTGCATTATCAACACCCAGACATGAATTACAGCTTGTAGATAGAAGAGTTTATTTATAAACTGCTACAGAAACATGTCATATACGGTCTAAAATATCAGGTATGAAAAACTAGAGAGCTAGAAAGCTTAGGTAATGGAACTATTACCGAAAATTCAATTTCTGAGAAATTAAAGCAGAGCAAAATAAGAAATTTAATGAAAATGATAGAAGAATTGGAACTTAAGTTACTAAAGTTTTCTCTCTGGAATTTGGGTACAGTGAGATTTACTGGCTACACTGGAGGAGAGAATATTATTAAGTAAACTGTAGCAATAGGTGGGAAAGCTTGGATGTGGGATTTTATTATACATCTATAAAGGGATGGATAACATTCTGATATCTGAAGAGCAGAGGAAAGGGAGATATAAGATGAAAGTGGGAATAGGATATGTGGAAGTGATGTTTTACTGTACTAGTATTCAGATATGAATTTAAGGTGAGCTATCGTAAAAAGCAGATAAAATATTTTTGGACTGACCAAGTATTATTTTTAATTTCAGATTAAATTTTTTTATGGTTATGATATTTAGTATCTTTGTTGAGTTTTTCAGTTAATGGGTTTGGCCATTTTAGCATTGATATATATTTCTCTTCAAAGTGCTTGTAATGGTTTGTGATATCTTTTTACTGAAGTTTTCTATATGTGCCAACATTTATTGGGGACATGCATTTGTTGATAGAGTAGAATCATTTTAAAATGAGAGAGGATTCCATTTGAATTACTGACTAGCCAATTTTAGTCTTCTAAACAGGGAAATATAATTATTTTGAAGTGCAGTTGTAACACCTAATAAGGATCAATGGTAAGTTATTTTTAATAGACACTGGTGGAAAAGATTAAACAAGAATTGCTGATTAAATTAAGATGAACGGTAACAGATGGTTGGTAAGTAAAACATTTAAAAGAAAATCACTGTCTGCATGAAAGTAACTCTTGGTGGTAGCCCTAATTTATATTTAAGTCACCCAGTAGAAAATGTTTGAAAAATAAAAACGTGCTAGAGGGACTCAATAACCACTGAAGCAGCTACATAATGTTAAGCGCTTTCATTCGTTTTAATACTACAAATTTCATTAGAACAGATGACAAATATTGCACCAACGTATTTAAATTAAAAACATTCATTAATCATCCAATGAACACTCAATGCCAGTTGATTAATAAGAAAAAGTGTTAATGAATTAAAGAGGCACTGCTTAAAAATAACATTATAAATTACAACACTAATAACGTAAGTATAACAAAGTTAAAATAGTACATAAAATCAATAATGGCATCTATTCTTTAATAGACATTTAATATTCAATGTCCCATTCAAACCCGGAGCCCTCTCTGCATTTAAAAGGACTTGCCATTTTAGTTCTTTAATTTCCAAGGCAGTGTTAAAATCTGCTATAAAACGTATAAGGTATAATGCTACATAAAAAAAGGTACTTGGTTCACAAAGTTTAGGACAAAGAAAATTAATTTCCTAAAGTCCCTACATTCATCAGTATGCTTAGCCAAAGCATTATTAAAATCTTTTTTCTTTATAGCCAATCGATGCTCATAAATCCTTTTGTATAAAGCTCTAGTAGTTTTCCCTACATTAAAAAATTTACAATTTGTACAGGAAGCTAAACAGACTATTCCTGAACTCGTGCAGCTAAACCTACCCTTACTGTAAACTGTCTTCTTGAGATGATCAAAATAAATACTTTGTGATGAATCAATAAATCTACATTGTTTACAGTTATAACAAGGATATGCCCCCCTTGATCCACAAGTACCACTAAAGTGGGATGATTTATTAAATTCTAACATAGATTTAATACTAACCACTTTAAAAGAAGGGTGATCTCCCAATACTCTTACTAAATTACTGCTCCTTAGAATGACATTCCAGTTGTTAACTAATACTTTTTTGACTTCTGATAAATCAACACAAATAGGGACAGGGAAAGCATACTTTTTAGGTGTACAATCCATTTGTTTATGTTCTTTAGGGGTAAATCCACTGGTCAAAATGGATAAGAATTTATCCACCGTTGCTTTTTTAATTTCTTCCTTGATAGGCAATAACTTCACATATGGATACCCTCTCTGAACAAGCACAGAAATCAATATATCTCTCTAGTGATATTGTCACTGTTTTGCCAAAACTATAGGTCTAAAAGGTGGGTTGTTCAAATCTTTGTGGATTTTAGGTATTCCAAATAAAATACCTAACAAAGGTTCTTCCATAAAGAGGAATTCAAAAATAGCTAAATTGATGTAATTTTGATTTAACAAATCCATCAAGCAATTATCAATGTGAACAAAACTTTTCTTAACCAAATCCTTACTGACTGCATGATAATTGTTTTTATCACCCAACAATCTATGCATACATACATTGTAGTCAGAAACATTCATGATAACCATGCCATTCCCTTTATCGGCTTTCATAAACAGATATTTATGACATTTTCTAAGGGAATTCAAAGCTGAAATTTCGTCCAGACTAAGATTGTAAACTTTCTTTCTCTATTTTGTATTACATATTTTCCCGATATCATTTTCACATAATTCACTAAAAATGTTTAATGTAGAAATCAACCTAGGATTAATACAACTAGGTTTCTTACATTCTGAACTAGAAGTATGTTCAGTACCATCAAAAGCATATTTAAGATTCAACTTTCTAACGTATAATTTGAGATCAATAACAGTGTCAGTTAAGGGGGCCCTAACTGAAGGTACAAATGAAAAGAAGCCTTTTTCTAATACTTTTAGTTGTTCTCCTATAAGGTTATATACCTTACTCAAAGGAATTACCTCTCGTGACTCTTCCCTTTCTTCTTGGGGTCTGAACTTCCCTTTCCTTTGCCTTTCCCCCTAGTGTTCTCCACCAGTGGTCTTATCTGAAAATAAGGTTGAGCGCCCCTCCCACCACTAGTTCCTCCACTAGGATTATTTAATTCATCTCACTCACTGTTGCTGTTAATGACATTGCCATTATTACATGAATTAATAACACATTCTTGAACCCTATCATTATCTATATGAGTTTGCAAAACTTGCGATTCAACATCACTTTTGCTATTAAAAATATAAGCTGAATTGTTAGCATAAGCTGCAAAGTAACATGCTAGCTTATTGCATTTTCTTTGTATCAAGGTAGCTATGTGTCTCTGCAGTTTGAGTTTGATATTATCATACAATGCCTTATAAGAACAAAATTCTCAATCATTTAATATTAAAGTGTTCAAATCAGTCACTTCTTTCTTTAACTGATCAGCCTTTAAGCTATAATGTCTAATTAAAATCTTTAGGGCTTCAATGCCTGTTTTATTATATAACTCAACCAATTCAGTATAAATGCAGTCAGAAATAGTGATTCCATTGGGAAAATGGTAACACCTGAGTCCCAAAGGTACTTACTGACATTCAACACGTTTGTAAATAAAATATGTCATATTCAAATGAACGCAGCTTAAAAAGTTTCTTTTCCAGCTGGAAAATATTAGACTTACAGTTTGAGTGTAACACTGAAGTCTGTTGCATCTCATTAATTCCAAAAGGATTGTCTTGATAATTCACAGCAGATGCAAAAGGAATAACCAACCAAACATGAACAAAATCCTCTCTGTTCCCAAACCCGGAATCTGCTATAATCATTGTATCACTTCCGGAACTATTTGAAGAGCATTTCCGAGTCTGTCCCACTAAACTTGCTTGTATAGCAGTTAGTATTAGTAACTAGAGATCCATTGATCCTGTTAAGTAAGGCTTGTGCCTTATTAATCACCATGGTGAGGCTTTGAGAAATACAAACTAGTTCTTCCAGAACACTGTGCAAACTTAAATCTAAATTGTCATCTGAATTGCTCACATCGAGTGACAATATAGCAGCTGAATGCCCGGTTGACCCACTGCTAAAAGCTTTATCGGCCATAAAGAATCTCAGTAGTGAATGTTTTTAGAGGACCAATGGGAGATCAATGACAATATGGTAAACTGAGACTACATAAAGTCATATGTCCAAAGGAAACTATAGCAACCAATCAGATTCAGTCAGAGTCAGTCTTAGAAATCAATGATTCAGTGAGGGGCACTTGAAAAAAAAATTATTTTGCCAATAACAAAGTACCCTATACAATTCTGACACATGGGATATTATTCATAAGGCAAGAGTAAAGCAATAGGCAATGAAGGCTGAGTGAATTGAATCCAGGGTGGAGAAAACAAATTTTAACAGCTCTTTTCCTCAGTTTTATGTGTACCCTGTGAAGTAGATAAACCCTACCCTTTCTTTTGACTAAGATGACAGCAATTTATGGAATGCTGAAGATTAAGGGGAAGCTACAGTGTAAAGAAATAATCAGGAGAATCACGTGAGACTAGAGTGCATCAGCAATAAGTTAACTGAGGAATACTTATGGGTGAATATTAGTTGAATATGATATGAGTAAAGGACCTAATAAATAAAAAATTTATGGAATTCTAGAATTTCAGAAATAAATGGTAATGAAAAATTAAAATATGTTTTCACCTAAAATTAAGTAGAAATATGACAGTAATGAAATTTGTATTTCAGTTAATGGTTTGGATTTTAAGGGGAAGCTACAGTGTAAAGAAATAATCAGGAGAATCACGTGAGACTAGAGTGCATCAGCAATAAGTTAACTGAGGAATACTTATGGGTGAATATTAGTTGAATATGATATGAGTAAATGACCTAATAAATAAAAAATTTATGGAATTCTAGAATTTCAGAAATAAATGGTAATGAAAAATTAAAATATGTTTTCACCTAAAATTAAGTAGAAATATGACAGTAATGAAATTTGTATTTCAGTTAATGGTTTGGATTTTATAAAAATGAGAGAACTATAATATATAAAAGTGGAAAGTATTGCTTGAAATGTAAGATCTGCACTATAGCTGTCACCTATAGCTCAGAATGTGGAAGTTTGAATAATCAAGTTCTCACTTTTTAGGGAGAAATGAGTATAATGAAACAAAATTAAATTCTGGTTAAATAATTCTGGATTACTGGGGCATTGCCACGATGGTGGACTGCTAACAGCACTGTGAATTTGCTCTGCAGCCTTAATTTTATCTCTGACAGGATTGTATCACCAAAAAACTTCAAAGAAGTTTCAAAATTGGAAGGAATACTTGCTTTAAGGAAGTTTATCCAAAAAATCCATTTTTATATAATTTTTAATCAAGACAATATGCAAAAATAATATCTTGATATCAAAATTATATGAAAACTATTTTTTTTAATAAACTTCCTTAAAACCCTATTCTATGTAGCCTATCCAATTTTGAAGCTTCTTTGAAGGTTTTTTTTTTGTGATAAAATCCTGTCAGAGATGAAATAAAGGGTACAGAGCAAATTCACAGTGCTGCTAGCAGTTCACCATCTTGGCAATGCCCCACTAATCCAGAATTATTTAGCTAACATTTATTTTTGTTCATTATTCTCATTTCTCCTGAAAAAGTGAGAACGCTATTATTCAAACTTCCACATTTTAACTGTAATCTCACCAAATGAGACATTCAAAATCAGCCTTTCGATACATTTCAGATAAAAAGGACTGCAATCCCTACTTATTAACATTCAGGATCTATCTGTAAAAACTGACAGACACTAAAATGGGTGCAATCAAAGAAGACTATAAAGAACAGATTGAACTGATTAATGAAAAAGTTAAACAACAAAACAATTCAGATATGGGGTGTCAAAGAAACAGTAAATAATAAAGATGGTAAATTACCTGAAGCAGAAAGCCATACTGAAAATTTCCTTAACAGAATAACTTATTTCTTGGCAAACTAGATGATTTGGAAAATGGATTAAGAAAGAATAACATTAGAATCCATAGTATAGAGTGGACATGAAGGAGAGTACAATGTAAGATATACCTGCTACAGCACAGATATCCTGCCTGACCTAAGATAATTCATTTGTCTAGTTATCCTGCCTACATATTTTTGTCTATGTATACAGTTCACATTATGGTAATATATTTTTGTAATGTCTTTGTATATAAAAATATAAAGTATTTTGTAATGTCTTTCTCATCAATGTGGAGTTTTTTCCACGGGCTGCTGATGAAAAGGGGTATGCTTGTAATCAGAGTCAGGCCATCCCAGTAATGAAATGCTAAATAAATAAATAAAATAAATACATTTTGGACATCTTGCTTACCAAAGGCTTTAAACTTCTCAGACGCACTGTACTTCATGATTGAAAGGGCCCACAACTCCATGACAAATCCATCTACTAAGAAGATCTCTTCATCCCAGGTCTGTGATTGCCTGGTTTGTTCCCTGCCAAGATAAAAATTTGGTGTTAACATCTGCTTGGTCTAATGTTTCTATTAGAATTGGAGGGACTAATATCAGATTTGATAACTATTCATCTTCAGTAGTTGCCAAAAGAAAAGAATGTATCACTTTAATAAAAGAATTGAGCAAAAACTCACATTAAAATTCATTTCATAGCTAGAATAAGAATTATTCCCTCAGAAGGACAAAATACATTTGACTCACTGAAAGATGTTGTTTCTTTTATTCAAAAATGCAAATTTCTTGAAGAAATGGACTAGAGCATGACTTCACAGAAGAGACATACAGGATGAACTGGATAGAAGAACACTAAAAAGTTAAGAAGCTTAAGGATTATTTTATTGAGTTTTCTTTCATCTGTTACAGAAGAACTGTAATAAGAATTCTGTCAAATGCACTGGGAATTCTTGCCTTAAAATTAAATACCTTTAGTCCAGGTCCCTTCAATAAATACATCACACTGAATGACATTTGACGACCTTTATTAAACTTCCATAAACATGATTGTTAGCCAATATTCATAAATTTCATCAAAATTCATAATTTCAACCAAAACATGGTATAGGTGAAAATAACATCCATGTAACATTAACACAGGACAGTGTCCCTGCTCATCCTGATCAGTAAGCAGTGTCCATACCTCCACTGGCTTACTTATGAAGCAGCATACCACCACTCACTTCAGTTACCATTTATTGAATTACCTCCATCCAAATAAGCAGCTTACCTCCGCTTGCTTATTTACTTATCAAGCAGTGCAACCGTTCACTTGCCTTTCACAACTTATTAAAATGAACAACCACCACCAGAGGGAGAACAGAAGAGGGCAAGCCTGCCCCTCTTCTCCGCCCTACCCAAACTAAAAAACAATTGCAATCCCCACTAAAAAAGGATGGGAGAGTAGGTAGCAAGCTCACGCCAATAATGTGACTCCTACTCCAGGTACACTTGCCTAAAACCCTTTAAGCCCCTCCCTACCCTTACCTCATTTCCTCCCAATCATCCCTCATTGCTATTTAACCCTATCCTCCCCTTAACTTCCTAATTCCTACTACTCTAACTAGCCCCAATTGAAGATGTCCCTGGACAAATTGGTCTGTTCCAAACCTCATTTGTCCAGGTCCCCTTCAAGAAAAACATCACACCGAATGACATTTGATGACCTTTATTAAACTTCCATAAACATGATTGTTAGCCAATATTCATAAATTTCACCAAAATTCATAATTTCAACCAAAACATGGTATAGGTGAAAATAACATCCATGTAACAGTAACACAGGACAGTGTCCCTGCTCATCCTGATCAGTAAGCAGTGTCCATACCTCCACTGGCTTACTTATGAAGCAGCATACCACCACTCACTTCAGTTACCATTTATTGAATTACCTCCATCCAAATAAGCAGCTTACCTCCGCTTGCTTATTTACTTATCAAGCAGTGCAACCGCTCAATTGCCTTTCACAACTTATTAAAATGAACAACCACCACCAGAGGGAGAACAGAAGAGGGCAAGCCTGCCCCTCTTCTCCACCCTACCCAAACTGAAAAACAATTGCAATCCCCACTAAAAAAGGGAGAGTGGGTAGCAAGTTCACGCCAATAATGTGACTCCTACTCCAGGTACACCTGCCTAAAACCCTTTAAGCCCCTCCCTACCCTTACCTCATTTCCTCCCAATCATCCCTCATTGCTATTTAACCCTATCCTCCCCTTAACTTCCTAATTCCTACTACTCTAACTAGCCCCAATTGAAGATGTCCCTGGACAAATTGGTCTGTTCCAAACCTAATTTTTCCAGGTCCCCTTCAAGAAAAACATCACACCAAATGACATTTGATGACCTTTATTAAACTTCCATAAACATGATTGTTAGCCAATATTCATAAATTTCACCAAAATTCATAAGTTCAACCAAAACATGGTATAGGTGAAAATAACATCCATGTAACATTAACACAGGACAGAGTCCCTGCTCGTCCTGATCAGTAAGCAGCGTCCATACCTCCACCGGCTTACTTATGAAGCAGTGTACCACTCACTTTAGTTACCATTTATTGAATTACCTCTATCCAAATAAGCAGCTTACCTCCGCTTGCTTATTTACTTATCAAGCAGCACAACTGCTCATTTGCCTTTCCCAACTTATTAAAATGGACAACCACCACCAGAGGAGGAACAGAAGAGGGCAAGCCTGCCCCTCTTCTCTGCCCACCAGCCTGATCAGGCTGTCCCCCCTCTTTCAAAACTTCCAACAATGTAACCACAATTAAGGCATTAGGCCATACATCATTCAGTGTATCCCACCCTGTCTAAACCAAGCTAGATCTAAGTCATCCCCTCCTAAAACCCTATCACATAACTAGCAAAATAGCGAGTTACTTCAAAAGCTGAAAACAAATCTCCGATACCTTTACTATAATAAGGTAGCAACCATAAACCCATGACCTGGCATACCCATTATCGGTTACCCAACTAAACAAACACTTAGTCCGCTGCCATGTGAAAGCATGCCAAGGCCATTGCATCATCTCCCATCCAAATGCAGCCTCATTTTACTGACCAATGACTCTAAAAGCAACATGAAATCACTTTTAAATTTCATTTAATAGGAATCTTGCCATCACTCCAATGCCAAAAATTAAAACACTTAAACCCTCATCATGGGTTTTAACAGTACGACCCAAATGTATTACCAACCATAAACCAAGCCAGGCCAAACTAGCCAACCACAATGTACCCCGAAGCTTGAAAATTCCCCAATGCCACCAAGTCAAACAAGGTCAGCGACCTGCCAATACCATCCAGAATGTATTATATTAACCCAAACCTGTCTTCCCTAAACTACAATAAATCTAAGCTAAATCCTACTACACCAAACACCCCTTAGCTCACAAGCCTAATCCAAATTACTCAATGCAACCCGCTAACCCCCAACCCCTACTGGTTACAACACTACCCAACCCATCCCAAGGAAGGTCCCACCTAACAATACAGTGTGAAATTCAATTCTGCTACTTCCAGACAAGATCAAGCAAAACATGGCATTACCTTGTGACTGCAGGGAAGAAAAATCCCAAACAAACAACTCCACATTCAGCTGCACTGCTGGAAAACTGTGACCTCCTTTCATACCCCTCCAGCAGCGGACACATCCCTCAGCCTTCCCTGTTGCCTGTCGGGACCATGTTCCTTCAGCCCATCAAGTAAAGCTCCAACCAGCGCATCCCCATCTGCCACCTCAGTGTTGTCTGTAAAAGAAAAGACTGTAAATACTCCACACCCACATATTCCAATTTCTTAATGACCTTATGCACTCCAAAAGCATATCTTTATCAACTGCATAAAATGCACTCACCACTGAATACAAAATACCAGTGAAACTTAATATGTCATAACAAAGTTCTCATGAGTTCTTCCCACCTCACATAATAACGCTACAACTGATAACCCTGCAAAATCAAACAAATCATTGCCTGAAAAGGTCTATTCTATAAATAAAATCACTTTTAACCTGAAACTCTTAACCTAGTCGATGCCTAAGTCTGTGATGTGTGTTCACCCCACCTGTAGATACCCAGACCTCTCCCAAAATTCTCCACCCTGTTTAACCCAACCCCAACATACACCCTCTTCAGCTACCAAGAGACTATCCAAACCAAGCCAAATCCAACATACATTAATGAACAAAATAAGATTATATGTGACCCCTATTATGCACAACTCCATCAACCGAACATCCAGCCCATCAGGATCAATTACCTTTAACAGCTTCCTCCAAGCACATAAATGTTGACACCTATATGCACCAATCTAATGATGGAAACAGCTACTGCTACCTGCACCTTTGAAGCCACTTCCTTCCAATCACTGTCTGATGTCCACTCCGCTGTTCCCCACCTGCAAAAGAAAAGACAATTGTAAGTTCTCAGCACACACATACACAAGGTCCTGAAACCAAACTGAAGTGCCACTGGGGAACCCTGTTCAACTGTGTCACCACTACAACCCCCCTATCTTCAATAGAATGTCATCCTATCCCCTTCATCCCAAAGCTACTTATACTTTAGTCATCTGGAATGCAACACTGTTGTATTAACCTACAACCTTAGCCATTCCTTTTGTAATCTCACCAACTCAAACCCTACATCCATACATGCTCTGTGCCCCCCCCCCCCCAATATTGAAGGTGGGGATCAATACTCATTACCTTGCATCTACAAAGCAAACACAATGTCAATTCAATCACCTCTCACCATCTACGGTCTGCTAGCTGCCTGGATCTCGAGCCTCAGCCAACTTCGAGCCAAATTATAAACAAGAAATATGGGTAGGAAAGAAGACAAGCCCCCACCCCCCCAGCCATATTTTAACCACTTTTTGATGACTATCTTCAACTGTGTTCCATGGTATATCTAATGCTGTGGAATTTTTTTTTTGTACCCTTCTCCTGACTGATACCTTACAACAATGAGATCCCTTTGATGCTTTGCAAGCTCTCTGTGAATTATAGCTTTTGCTGTAGCAGGCAACTGAGTAAATGTCAGGAAAATCCTACTAGGACAGCCGAACTTTATTTGGGGTTAATCAGTATCACTTTAATTGATGGCAGGTGTGTACCCAAGAAGACTGAATGCTGCAATTAAATCAAAAAGCGCCTCAACAAAGCACTAGTCTAAGGGTGTGCACACCCACGCAACCAGCCCACCGCACACTTACAATTCTTTTATATTTATTCCCCCAATAGATCTGCCTGCTTCCCAACTGAACTGCACAGTCCACAGGCCACATCAAAGGTGGGAAAAGCCCCGAAATGATCCACTGTGGTCTCATCCTTTACATCACAAAAACCTGGCACTTCAACAAGGGTGTGCACACTTCCCACATCCACCATATATTGGAAAAGACATTACCTGTTACATATACATCTAATTATATTATGTGCATACAATATAACGAAATCTAATATAGTATGTAAGTTACTTATACATTTAAGTAGATGGTGAACATGGACCATTTTAAGAAGTCTATGAGCTGTTGGACATGCCCCACTTAAGGAAATCCCAATCCCTCCGAGCTACACACTCTAGAGACCTAAACCTTGTCCCCACAATAAACAGAACATGCTAGATGGATAGATTCCTGTCCCAGAGACTTCCCATACTCTGGAACAGACTACCTATCTATGTCAAACAGAGCTCCACATTAACACTCTTCAAGAAAAATCTTGATGATTGGATGGGTAATAGGAAATTCACCCCGGGGATCACTTCTGTGGTTCTGCTTGACAGGGGCACAGGAAAATAATTTTCTTGAGTGGCGAAAGCCAGGGTACCTTTTTGGCTAGGCTTGTATAGGCCCTAGGGCCAATAGCCTAGTACCTACCTATGAACCTATGAGTGGGCATGTCAGCTACATAATCTTGTGATTAGAAATGGAAAGAAATGGAAGTAAGAGAAGGAACTCTGTAGGGCAGAAAAAGCCAATATTTTAGTCAAGAGGTGGTGAATTAAGCAGGATTAGAGACAACTATACAGAGCAATCATAAAGATTTGTATGAGTGGTGTGGTGTGCACTGTCACAAAACTATATATACGGCTGGGAAATGCTAGCAAAATTATTCGGGTATTGGTGAATTCTGAATTGTGGGGCAGATGATTCTGAGTAAAGAGAAATGGTTTAATATGGCAAGCTGAAATTTGCAGTGTTATTTATCCTAGAGAGATACCAGAACCGATCCAGCAATTTAACATGCGGTAAATACCTGCAGTATTAGATGATTTGGATAGTATGGTTGTATTAAATTGTTAATTGTGGACAATTTTCTAGACTATGAAGAAGTCCACATACTGAAGTAGCCAAAACTAGGTGATGTGTGTTGAACTTAGCCAAGAAAGATCTAAGTGATATAGTTCTAACTGGTTTAATTCCCTGACTGCTAGGCAGCAATGTGTTCTATTATTATAGTTTACAGAAAACTTGACTATTTTAACAATGACACAAGTTTGGATAGCCAAGAAACTTGAAGGTTAGTAAAGATTGTGAAAACACAAAAGAGTGAAGGCAATAAGAAAGTAGGTGATTGTTTACATTAGGACACAGTCATACTTTGTGCAAGTGTGGGGTGTGCTGACAACTGACAAGCCCATCAGAATGTCAAAGTATAGCTAACCCCCTCTCTTCCAAGGGAAGATGGAGGCAAAGGACCTAAATCAGGGACATTTTGTAAGCGTTAATTCTCTTAAAGATAACAAAGCAACTTCATCTTTTTTTTTAACCACAGTTGTTTATTAAGACACCAGGGTAGCATTTACTAATCAATAGAAAGGTAGAGGCTATATATGGCTTCTGGCCAGCTCTGTGAGATAGGTTTTTACTCTTTATGAATGCCTTTATGAATGCATCATGTTTGACACACTGTAGTCAAACTGGTCACCCATTATAACTCACAATAAGTGTATGATTTAGTTGTTTTATTATGATGGTGTTGGCAGAGGGGATAATGAATAATGTTCTGGTAGAGAAGATCTAAAAAGCAAGAGTATAGCAGGCATACTCTGTACTCAGAGTACTTTTATTTTTCCCAGAGCACCACATCAACATGTATTTTTTCCAAATGTTATTATGCCTACAAGTAAGTGAATGCCTCAAACAAGAGGTACAATATTGCTAATCTAAAAACAATAGCTTTAATAGATTTAGGGTAGGCAGATGAAAATGTTAGTTGCATTTTATTAAGTGCTCTGGGAGGTACCATTTTGAGAGATCTTGTCCATTTTTACCTGACAGGTGTCAGGGAGGGAGTAGCACTAAGACCCTGTGAGTACAACATGGAAATTGCTTGCTACCATACCCCTCTCATCCTCTCAAAACAAGAAGTCTGGACAAAGCCATAACTAATGGAGAGACCAAGGAAGGCCCAAAAATAGGGTCACTTTTTAAATACTGCTTTAATAGTTAGAAAGTTGGTAGAATATCAGGTTTTGCATTACCATCTATTTTCTGAAAAGTATGAAGTCTGAAACTCAATTGTCAGCATTATTTTCTGACTTCAGCCTCAATGACGTACCAGAAAACCTAATTTTGAGAAACAGACAAAAATATAAGGCAAAAAGTGGGACATTCTGTGAATATCCTTACATTTGAGAGGTATGCTTGCCACACACCTAGTTAAAAGCAGTAACTTACCCCCCATTACCACCAGTAAGCAAGTCCACAGTTACTTTTGCCACTTCAGTTATTTCCCTTTTCTCGTTTGCTTATTTTACACACATATTTGACATTCACTAAACGTCCGCGTTAAATAAGATGGCGGACATTTGAGATATCCACCCACCCATTCTTCACAGCACCTTTACGTGTTTGCAGTGAAGCAGTATACATTATTTAAAACTGGGTTTACTTCTACACAAATATCGTGATGACATTCTTCTCCAATATGGAAGCATTTAAAATGTATCCAATTTTCTAAACAGCGATTGAAATTGCACAGGTTCTCTCACCTTTTTTAAACATTATATGACCCTGTTGCTCTTATTACAGCGCCAGTCAAATGGAGGAAGCTAGACAAGAGCATGCCAAATCACAAAATCCCAGTCCAGATCCAGGAAGAATTGGCCAAAATCCAAGAACTACCCTTTCAAATCCTAGGGATTTTGGTTTAATAACCAGTGAGCCTTTCTGCAAATTTCGCCCTTCAAACTGTAAATTCCAACAAAAAGTTGACTACTGTATAAGAGCAGCAAAGTGTCTTAATAAAAATGAAACCGTATCTCATCCTGGATTAAAATCAAATACAGCAGAGCTATGGCTAGTACAAAAAAACTACAACGTGGAGCGTTTTGAGAACTACACTAAATTATCACTTCCAATATCTATGCTGTTTGTTTTTACTTTAAAATATTGCTTAGTAACATACAAGGGAGGGGTCGTGGTCATGGAAACTATCCAATATGAAGGGAAAATGTTGGATTTATTAAATGATCCAGACAAATACACTAGAGTGTCTATCAATGAAGTGAACATAGCCTATAGAAAGATCCAGGCTTTACTTTATGACATGCTAATGCAGGGTTCAATAGATCAAGACACGTACAAATTCTTGGTAGTTGACAAACCGAAAATTCCCTGCATTTTTGGAATACCCAAAGTTCATAAAAACGCTTGCGACCCCCCCCCTTAGACCGATAGTGTCAGCGGAGGGTTCTATAACAGCTCCATTAGCAAAATATGTTGATCACAAGATTAAACATGTCCTTGAAGGATGTGAAAACATTTTAAAAGACTCTTGGGACCTGTTGAGAAGAATCAAACCTACCCTATACAGTGAGAACACTTCTTTCGGAACCATGGACGTTATAGACCTATTTGGTTGTATTCCACATGACCTGGGTCTATCTTGGTTCGAGGAGAAATTAATAGAAAGCAAAAAACTGACACACACTGACTTCACGAATATTTTGACACTGAAGGAAATAGTTCTCAAAAACAATTTCATCTATTTCCAAGGGGAGTACTTCAAACAAGAAAAGGGCGTTGCAATGGGTGCACACTGTGCACCAGCCTACGCAAATATCATCATGGCCTTTTGGGAAGAAAATTTTCTCATCAGAAACCCCCTATTTAAGGAATGCTCCCTTTATACTAGGTTCTTAGACGATCTGTGTTTCTTTTGGAAGGGTAGTAGAGAAAATTTCATTGCTTTTGTATTTCTAGACCCGGTCTTTGTATTGGAGTGTTTTCACAGTGCTTATTAAAGCATTTTTTCCTTTGAGCATCGATTTATTTGTGCTTGGTGGATACTTCAATCTACTTTTCTCAGTTTATTTGGCTGTTTGGCTCACTATTTTTTATTGGTTTGTGTTACGGAGCCACTGCCGAGCACAGATCTAGCTCCTAGGAGCTCCGAGACTGGGGAACTAAGGAAGTTGATCGGGCAACTCACGCAGTTGGTTGCCTTGCTGACACCGCTCAGCCAGTCATTTGCTTCCATTGCAATGCTTTCACAACTCCCGGGGAACCAGGAAGGGAATCGGAAGCAGACTGTGACAGACTCTAATATTCGCGATGAAGAAGGAAACAATTTTTCAAACAGAGAGGATTTAGACAGTGGAAACAGTCTGGATGGGTTCCCACACATCACGATTGATCAAGGGAACGCTAACAGTAATGGCGGAGATGATATATCGGTGAGACCGAAAAGTCAGAGGAAACGGCACCAAGAGTGCACGGACATATCTAACGTTTCCACAGGTACACAGAAACTGTTTTCAGACTGTTTTAAAGCTAAATATAGCTTTGATTTAGCACGCAGTCCAACTGTGCAAACTAACTCTAATTTTTCTACACTACTTAATGATCTAGAATTCTTTTTGATTAAATACAAAACTTTAGAAATTGACAATGATTATTTAAAGTACTGTATTTCCTTGAGCATTGTACCAAAGGGTTTAAGGGTCTGCAAATACCCTAACAATGTTGTTGATGGGTCTGAATTTTGTAACGAACTCATTTCTATTTTTGATAACTGTGGCATGAATATAATGAAAGCTATTATTAATAATAATGAAAGGGTTATGGAAAAGCTACAATTAGACATTGAAAACCAACAAAGCTATTACAAACGATTTGTTGTATTCTATTGAAGCCAATAAATTAAAATACCAAAATGTGTTTCACAAAGTAGATGCTAAATGCAAGGAGGTTCAGACTAGGAAAATAGGGAAAATCAAAAGGGACCAAGATGAGTACAAAAACAAAACACACTACCCCAAACCAAGAACTACTTACAGAAATAGTTATGTGAACCAGGGGAGGCAAGAGACACACGAATGTGAATGGGGGGAAGTGGAAATTGATGAACAACAGGAACAAGCCCCAGGGCCAGAAGAATATGCCCCATTAAGGAGATCAGAGAGACTCATGCAACAAGGGAAGGTTTATTACAATTCAAAAAACTACAGGGGAAGGGGGGGGAGACCTTTCCAGACGAGGCAGGGTTGGAATTAGAAGATGGTATCACCAACATTCTTAATACCTGGACATTCAATGGATTTAACATTTACAATTATTCTAGTGTCAGCATCAACAAGAGTTGGTTCGATTTATTTTCTAAAGGCTTCACTTTTGTTCCTACACAAAAAACGGACATCTTTAAACTTCTGATAGACATCAAGTTGTTTATCCAGAAAAAGAATTTGGAGCTGTTTTTCAAGGACAAAACTGTAGACTATGATAGACAGGTCTTGAAGCGGAAAAGCACTTTCAACTCTCCCACACACCCCCAACTCAAGAACTTTGAGCTTAAGGTAGAACATGAAATTAGATCCCACCTGACAACAAAAACCTTTCACACCAATTTAACAACGGAGAAGAAAAACACCTTAAGAGCTATTAGTGACAACCACAATCTGAGAGTTATGAAACCTGACAAGGAAGGAGGGGTCGTGGTCATGGAAACTATCCAATATGAAGGGAAAATGTTGGATTTATTAAATGATCCAGACAAATACACTAGAGTGTCTATCAATGAAGTGAACATAGCCTATAGAAAGATCCAGGCTTTACTTTATGACATGCTAATGCAGGGTTCAATAGATCAAGACACGTACAAATTCTTGGTAGTTGACAAACCGAAAATTCCCTGCATTTTTGGAATACCCAAAGTTCATAAAAACGCTTGCGACCCCCCCCCTTAGACCGATAGTGTCAGCGGAGGGTTCTATAACAGCTCCATTAGCAAAATATGTTGATCACAAGATTAAACATGTCCTTGAAGGATGTGAAAACATTTTAAAAGACTCTTGGGACCTGTTGAGAAGAATCAAACCTACCCTATACAGTGAGAACACTTCTTTCGGAACCATGGACGTTATAGACCTATTTGGTTGTATTCCACATGACCTGGGTCTATCTTGGTTCGAGGAGAAATTAATAGAAAGCAAAAAACTGACACACACTGACTTCACGAATATTTTGACACTGATGGAAATAGTTCTCAAAAACAATTTCATCTATTTCCAAGGGGAGTACTTCAAACAAGAAAAGGGCGTTGCAATGGGTGCACACTGTGCACCAGCCTACGCAAATATCATCATGGCCTTTTGGGAAGAAAATTTTCTCATCAGAAACCCCCTATTTAAGGAATGCTCCCTTTATACTAGGTTCTTAGACGATCTGTGTTTCTTTTGGAAGGGTAGTAGAGAAAATTTCATTGCTTTTGTATTTCTAGACCCGGTCTTTGTATTGGAGTGTTTTCACAGTGCTTATTAAAGCATTTTTTCCTTTGAGCATCGATTTATTTGTGCTTGGTGGATACTTCAATCTACTTTTCTCAGTTTATTTGGCTGTTTGGCTCACTATTTTTTATTGGTTTGTGTTATGGAGCCACTGCCGAGCACAGATCTAGCTCCTAGGAGCTCCGAGACTGGGGAACTAAGGAAGTTGATCGGGCAACTCACGCAGTTGGTTGCCTTGCTGACACCGCTCAGCCAGTCATTTGCTTCCATTGCAATGCTTTCACAACTCCCGGGGAACCAGGAAGGGAATCGGAAGCAGACTGTGACAGACTCTAATATTCGCGATGAAGAAGGAAACAATTTTTCAAACAGAGAGGATTTAGACAGTGGAAACAGTCTGGATGGGTTCCCACACATCACGATTGATCAAGGGAACGCTAACAGTAATGGCGGAGATGATATATCGGTGAGACCGAAAAGTCAGAGGAAACGGCACCAAGAGTGCACGGACATATCTAACGTTTCCACAGGTACACAGAAACTGTTTTCAGACTGTTTTAAAGCTAAATATAGCTTTGATTTAGCACGCAGTCCAACTGTGCAAACTAACTCTAATTTTTCTACACTACTTAATGATCTAGAATTCTTTTTGATTAAATACAAAACTTTAGAAATTGACAATGATTATTTAAAGTACTGTATTTCCTTGAGCATTGTACCAAAGGGTTTAAGGGTCTGCAAATACCCTAACAATGTTGTTGATGGGTCTGAATTTTGTAACGAACTCATTTCTATTTTTGATAACTGTGGCATGAATATAATGAAAGCTATTATTAATAATAATGAAAGGGTTATGGAAAAGCTACAATTAGACATTGAAAACCAACAAAGCTATTACAAACGATTTGTTGTATTCTATTGAAGCCAATAAATTAAAATACCAAAATGTGTTTCACAAAGTAGATGCTAAATGCAAGGAGGTTCAGACTAGGAAAATAGGGAAAATCAAAAGGGACCAAGATGAGTACAAAACAAAACACACTACCCCAAACCAAGAACTACTTACAGAAATAGTTATGTGAACCAGGGGAGGCAAGAGACACACGAATGTGAATGGGGGGAAGTGGAAATTGATGAACAACAGGAACAAGCCCCAGGGCCAGAAGAATATGCCCCATTAAGGAGATCAGAGAGACTCATGCAACAAGGGAAGGTTTATTACAATTCAAAAAACTACAGGGGAAGGGGGGGGAGACCTTTCCAGACGACGAGGCAGGGTTGGAATTAGAAGATGGTATCACCAACATTCTTAATACCTGGACATTCAATGGATTTAACATTTACAATTATTCTAGTGTCAGCATCAACAAGAGTTGGTTCGATTTATTTTCTAAAGGCTTCACTTTTGTTCCTACACAAAAAACGGACATCTTTAAACTTCTGATAGACATCAAGTTGTTTATCCGGAAAAAGAATTTGGAGCTGTTTTTCAAGGACAAAACTGTAGACTATGATAGACAGGTCTTGAAGCGGAAAAGCACTTTCAACCCTCCCACACACCCCCAACTCAAGAACTTTGAGCTTAAGGTAGAACATGAAATTAGATCCCACCTGACAACAAAAACCTTTCACTCCAATTTAACAACGGAGGAGAAAAACACCTTAAGAGCTATTAGTGACAACCACAATCTGAGAGTTATGAAACCTGACAAGGGAGGAGGGGTCGTGGTCATGGAAACTATCCAATATGAAGGGAAAATGTTGGATTTATTAAATGATCCAGACAAATACACTAGAGTGTCTATCAATGAAGTGAACATAGCCTATAGAAAGATCCAGGCTTTACTTTATGACATGCTAATGCAGGGTTCAATAGATCAAGACACGTACAAATTCTTGGTAGTTGACAAACCGAAAATTCCCTGCATTTTTGGAATACCCAAAGTTCTTAAAAACGCTTGCGACCCCCCCCCTTAGACCGATAGTGTCAGCGGAGGGTTCTATAACAGCTCCATTAGCAAAATATGTTGATCACAAGATTAAACATGTCCTTGAAGGATGTGAAAACATTTTAAAAGACTCTTGGGACCTGTTGAGAAGAATCAAACCTACCCTATACAGTGAGAACACTTCTTTCGGAACCATGGACGTTATAGACCTATTTGGTTGTATTCCACATGACCTGGGTCTATCTTGGTTCGAGGAGAAATTAATAGAAAGCAAAAAACTGACACACACTGACTTCACGAATATTTTGACACTGATGGAAATAGTTCTCAAAAACAATTTCATCTATTTCCAAGGGAGTACTTCAAACAAGAAAAGGCGTTGCAATGGGTGCACACTGTGCACCAGCCTACGCAAATATCATCATGGCCTTTTGGGAAGAAAATTTTCTCATCAGAAACCCCCTATTTAAGGAATGCTCCCTTTATACTAGGTTCTTAGACGATCTGTGTTTCTTTTGGAAGGGTAGTAGAGAAAATTTCATTGCTTTTGTATTTCTAGACCCGGTCTTTGTATTGGAGTGTTTTCACAGTGCTTATTAAAGCATTTTTTCCTTTGAGCATCGATTTATTTGTGCTTGGTGGATACTTCAATCTACTTTTCTCAACATACAAATCATGTCAGAAAATCATCAGATGCTATCAGCATGCCTACCTAGTAAAAGTATATAGGGTTATATACCCACGTGAGGCAATACCACACCCAAAGATAATGCTACCAAGGCAAATGGCCCCAAGACATAGCACAACATTTTTCAACACAGTTATCCAGATACACACAACATGTGACTCTTGAAGCAATTTACTCAAATAAGCAAAACAGCTACATAGACAATGAATAGATTACAGGAGTTTCCTTTCAAATTTCATTTTGGAAGCCTACAAGACAGGTTGAATACGGCCTCCATGCCCACTTCCCCCATTGCCCATTTCAATCTGAAAGCACCCAAACTACTACCCCCAATAAACCAAACTCCCCAATACTCAATTTTAACATTTCATACATGTTGAAAAGGAATTACACCCTTTAAGAAATGTATTTTCCCCACCACTACACATTTTAAGTTATTCTCTTTCAATCAAAATTGAATAAAAATCCAAATTGCTACTCAGAATTTTACACCATTCCTAACTAAAAGTAGTCCAAGGCCTACCTGCACCACAATACCTACAGGTCATCATGGACATAATACTTACAATAGCAATCTCACGGCAAAAATGTGACTCCTACTCCAGTTACACTTGCCTAAAACCCTTTAATCCCCTCCCCATCCTTACCTCATTTCCTCCCAATCATCCCTCATTCCTATTTAACCATATCCTCCCCTTAACTTCCTAATTCCTGCTACTCTAACTAGCCCCAAATGAAGATGTCCTTGGACAAATTGGTCTGTTCCAAACCTCATTTACACAACTTCTATACATGGTTCTCATATATATATATACATATATATATATATATATATATATATATATATATATATATATATATACAAACATAAATGTTTGCATTTATTTAATATATAATGACCTTGAGTTATGGATGTTTTAAATGTATAACACACACACACCCACATATATATATAGATATATATATATATATATATATATATATATATATATATATATATATATATATAAGGAATATTTCTTCTTTTCATATAGTAGATGTACCAAATTCATAATAGCAGTTAATCAAAACTTGAGTGTTTTACATTTTTTTTTTTACCTCATGGTTATAGTTTGATTGTTCTTGAATAAGATGATTCATTTTGTATTGATGTTGTGTCTTATTTGATTGGAGCTTTACTTTGATGGAAGACAAGTGTGTTGCATTTACTGGTGTTCTTTCGGTGCCTTGCATTATATTTTGACTGCTGGCATTGCTTTTATAATAGTTTTCTGTATGGGGTCCTTTATATGGTTTATGATTACTCAATGTTGTTTGTTATGTTGTTGGCTTTTAAATGCTGACCAGTTATGAATTTTGATGGGCACTCTTTTTGTGATGCTGTGCCTTGCCATTCTTTTTTATTTGGTTTTAAAATAATAAATAAACAAGTCAATGTGCCTTGTCATTCTTGGCAAATGGACATTCATGGTTCTGCTTCTTTTGAGATCTCCCAGTTAGACTGTCTGGCTTTGGAAGAGGAGATCTGTGTTGAGTTTTTTGGTGTCTCTTTGGTTTCTTGTGCTGCTTTGAGAGTGCTCATATTACCTTGTTGATGATGACATTTTATTGGTGGTCCTTCTCTGTACTTTGCATTTAGTTGGCATGATTTATGGTGCTACAGATTATGGACTGTGGACAATTTTGAATTTCTTGTGGGTGCCTTTCTTTTTTGAGGTATGTTTTGCTGCTTATGTCTGATGGTAGTTTGCAGTTATGCTTTGTTTCTCACTCCATTAGTCCAGTCTGCTTGACTATCTTATCAGTCTTTAGCAATCACATGCCAACAAAAGATTTATATTTTTATTGAAATGGGAAGCTTTTGGCTTGAACTAATCTGATTTTGAAATTATTAGTCTCTACATATGTAAATGTCAAGATTTATATAATCAGATGTCTTGTTCCATTCATGTAAGGAAATTATATTCCCCCATTGCTACTTTCATTACATTCAATGTAATTTAAAAGTTTTAACTTAAAATGTTACTGCTTGCTCTTATTTCTTTAAACATGCTACTATTTTACATTTTATTTTATTGGAAATAGGACTTGCCTGCTGAGTGGCAGTGATTAATATATGATCAACTGAAAAGCTGAAATTCAGGAGAATTCTCCTTTATTTTCAGGTGCAGCATATTTGGCATATTTATATTCTCTATATTTAATTTGTTATATCGACATCTATATAGTATTTTATTTATATGTTTTGTTCTGAAATGTGTAATACATTTATATTATAAGTTTGGTTAACTTGTCAATCTAGAAATACTTTAAATGTTTAGATTTAGAAATCAACTATTTTGAAATATGCTGTTCTAGAAAATTATGTCTTGCTCCTAATTTTCTTAAAAACTATTTTAGTGTTCATTAACAAATAAAGGCCAATAACTCTTATCCTTATAAGCATATTTAGTAACTTTTGTCATTCACTCTGACTGTTTAAATGCTAAAAGTCATCTTTGATTAATTATATTTCTGATTGAGCAACATATGCTTTTTATATTTAGAATAGGATGTTTATTCCTAATGTTAGCTGAGATTATCCTGCGGATTCATTAAGAAGTGTGTGTACATTGTTCCAAGCCTACCATCCATTGTACAGATGTTGGCTGAGCCAAGCTTCCGGAGGCTAATTCTATCACAGTTTGACAAATAAGAACAATGGACAATAACTACCTCATAACATTAGTCACTTACAAATGTATTTACTGCTAAACGGAGTACATGTAGTACATCATTATACTGGGCATGCTCATAAGGAAGTGCTGCAGTGAATGCATTAACATCACTTACCCACCACAAAACAACAACAAATTATCATAACACAAGTCCAATCACACTTTCTGACCACTTTGCAGCATTACACACGTCAAGATTTGATGAATAAGCCATTCCTGCTTTTAACCACTATATTGTGAACAAAATAATAAAAGGCACACATAAACATTTCTCTTACATACTCAGTAGTTACACCTTGCCAGACTCAAACACCTGCCTGAGCTACTACCTCATAGAGCTATATATAAACTACTGATGCCACAGAAAAAAGCATAAATGATGTGCCCTGAAGTACACATTTGAAGGAATTACATCAGTAGTGTGTTAGAATGGTCATGGCTCACCTGAAATGGAGCTATGGCCTCATAAAAATGTGGCCCCGTTAATGTGTCATATCACCACTGCTAGTTTATGCCACTCCTGTCTGTCACTATTGCCCATTGGGCATACATTACCAGATTCAAACCTCTGCCTGTTAAGCTTTAGACTGTACAGAATTATGTATTGCCTACTCCTGCCAAAGGAGACTTCCATATACAGGTGTCAGAAAGGAAAAACTTCAAGGTTTGAACTAAGCAATGTTTGGAATGGTCAAGTATTTCCTAGAATTTCTTTGGAGGCTTCAGAATGATGTAGCCCTGTTACTCTTCACACAATTTTGAGTTCGCCATATCATCATATGCTGGGTAGGCCACTCTTGACTGTGAATATTGTTTTGCACATATTTATTTTTTTTTATTTATTTTACATTTGTTGACCAGGCTAGTCTAACTGGATATATGTCCATTTTCAGTTGAGGCCCGGTGAGATAAGCTCCAAGAACACAATTCTAATAAAAATGTTGGTACAATACATAATTTAACAAATGATTACAACTCATTCCACAGCTACATCACAAGTCTATCACATACATTTAACAAAGCATAATAATGAAATCACTACAAACATTGGTATTATTTACAAGGTAAAATTATCTTTGTTAGCAAGGAAACTTGACTTTGTACAGAGAAGTAGTGAGAAGCAGTAGCTAGTAATAGAAAGGGGAAGTTAGTCAGGGTTAGTGCAGGGGCATAACCAGTTTATTGTAAGGTATAATTTCAGTTTATATTTGAAAGGTGATATTGAGGACAGTGATGCAAGTTCACTGGGAATTAGGTTCCAGTTTTTTCCAACAGTGTTAGAGAACAGAGAGTCTCCGGCCAGGTTGTTTTATTTACTTATGCAAACAAGTAGTTTATTTGAAGAGCATAGGGTATTAAGATTTTTGTAGGGGGTTATGAGGGTAGAAAGTATTGGAGTATTAGTAGGTTGGTAAAGGGTCTTGTGGGCAATGGTAAGTTGGTGAAATTTTTGCTGATTTAGTAGCTCAAGCCATCCTAGCTGCTTTAAATTGTAACAGTGGTGGGTTCTAAAATGGATTGCCAGTGGCAAATCTGACAATGTTATTGTAGGATTTTTCAAGGTTGTTGAGTTTTTTTTTTTGACAAATTAGTATAAATGGGTGAGGCATAGAGGAGTGTAGAGATTAGATGGGTGTGAGCAATAGTTATTCTGGCTGCTGAGGTAAGGAAGGGTTTGATTCTATAGAGGGAGCCCAGTTTTCTATTTACATTTTTAATTGTGTTGTTAATATGAGAGTCGTAGTTAAGATTGTTGTCTATTGTTATTCAAAGGAGTTTGGTAGTTGGATCAGGAGATATGAGAGTACCATTATTAGATATGACAGTGAAATTTACTGGGGAGAACTTCCAGGTAGGGGTGAAGAGCAAGAGTTTTGTTTTTTTTGGGGGGTTCAGGAGGAGGCAGCGCTGTGTAAACCATTGTTCTACTGTATTAAACACCTTTTGGGTTAGGGACTGTAGTTCAGATGTATAAGTGGCCGAGTATATTAATGTGGAATCATCAGCATATTGTATACAGGTAGCTTGTGGAATTACTGAGTGAAGGTCATTAATAAAAAGTGAGAATAGAAGAGGTCCTAATATGGAGCCTTGAGGGACACCAAGGGTAATGGGAAGATGGGTAGATAGATTGTTGCCCAATAGCACAGCCTGCTGCCTATTATCTAAGTAGGATTGGAACCTTTTTATAGCTGATGCATCTAGTGAAAGGAATTTGAGGATATTGACAAGTATCTGGTGATTAACCATATTGAATGCTTTTGAAAGATCGATAAAGAGTGCAGAGGAAAGAATACTGTTGTTACTGTTTTTATTAATGCAGTCAGAAAAGGATAAGAGGGCAGTGGTAGTACTGTGGAATGGCCTGAATCCATGTTGACATTTAGAAAGTAAGTTATTTTGGATTATGTGGTCTAGTAGTTGACTGTGGATGCATTTTTCCATTATTTTTGCCAGAGGGGAAAGTAAACCTATGGGGCGGTAATTAGAAAATTCATTAGAGTTACCACCTTTATGTAGGAGGATAATGTGAGAGATTTTCCAGATAGTTGGGGTGTTACCTTCGATTATGGTTCTGTTAATCAGGATGGAAATGGGATAGGCTATAGATTTGGCTGCTATTTGCAGATATTCAGCAGGTAGTTGGTCAACTGAGGGAGTAGTTGGTATAAGTTTTTGGATTAGGGTGAGAATGCGTGATGTTGGGACTGGTTGTAAGTGAAATGGAGGGGGGTGGTCTAGTACTTGAGCTTAGCAAAGTTAAGCTATCAGGTACTAGCTGATTGGCAAGAGTTTGAATGGCCTCTGTGAAAAAGGTATTGAAGGCATTGGCAGTTTGCTTGGGATTCTCATGATCATTTCCTTGTGGGGTTGGTGTAATGGAGTGACCTGGGTGAAGAAGTTTGTTAATGCTAGCCCAAAACATTTGTGGTTTATTTTGGTGAGTTTGTTGGAGTTGTAAGTAAAAGTTTCTTTTATCTGTAAGTATGGCTTTTTTGTGTTATTTCTCAGCTGTCTAAATGTTTGTTGATCCACAGGGTTTTTAGTAGCTCGCCATATAGCCCAGTATTTATTTCTAAGTAGGATTTTTTGCCTGGTTTCTTTTGAGAGCCACGAGGCAGGTTTAGTCCTAATTCTGGCAGAACAGGTTGGTGCATGGTGGTCTAGAATGGCTAGGAATTTAGAATTAAAGTGTTTTACAGCTTCCTCAAGTGGGAGATATTTTATGGGTGACCAGTCACATGCTCTCACTTCACTTTGGAAGAGATACAGGTTAAAGTTTTTATTGGTCCGAGTTGTCCTGAATGTGGGTGGGAAGGGTATGTCAATCTTATGCCTGATAATATAGGTAAGTGAGTGGTCACTTACATCATCAGGGAGGGTCCCTACTTCATATGTTTGGTGATGGTTATTTATGAGTATCTGATCTAAGGTACTTTCCTTTTTATTGGGTTTATTTATCCTGGTTGGGGAGGTAATGGTTTGAGAAAAACCATATAGGTTAATGTGGGTAGTAGGTTGTTCATTGCTACAGCATTTCCATTCGATATTAAAGTCACCAAGGACTATAGTTTCTTGTGGGAAGTTTAGTGATAGCCAGCTTAGGATATTTTCCAGGGTGTTGGTGTTATTACCAGGAGGAAGATAAATACAGATGATATATATGGATTTATGAGTATTAAGCTGAAATTTAGAAATAAGGATTTCAGCATTAATGTCTTGAGGTGGTTTGTAGTCATAAGCAGTAACTTGAAATCCTTTTGTATAGAATAGCTACCCCCCTCCTTTCTTGGCTATACAATCTTGTCTTAAGATATTATATCTGGGTGGGATGACTTCATTGTCTTGAGTTACAGGATTTAACCAAGTTTCTGTTAGACATAGGATATCAAATGAATGTATATCCAAGAGAGCATGGAGTTGAGCAACTTTGTTATTTATGCTACGCATATTGAGATTTGCTATAAAGGGTGAGTTGGGAGGTTTGGTGGGGGTTTGTTTACTAGAAGGATTAGGGCTATGGGGTTGGGTGGTAAAGGTTTTCCTTGAGCTTGGGTTTGGGTGAATGTCTCCATCTATTAATGAGTGGACTTGTAATCCAAATCTAGGATCTGGAAGTTTATAGTATAGGTTTGGAAACTTCTTAGTTTTTAAATAGTTATACCTAATGTGGGCTAATCTATGATATTTTGCTAGTAGGTAGCTGGGTTTAGATGTTATGTTTATGTGGCTTAGGGAGACAACAAGAAATGGTATGGCTGTATGCTTAGAGTGGTAGTGCAATTGTGGGCATATTTGGTATTCATAGGAGGTTAGAAGGTAGCCTGCTATTAGAAAAGGTAGAAGTATGACAAAGAGTAGCAGATTTAAATGTCTTGGGGTAGATTGTTTAGAAATTGGGATGATGTCATTGTAATGTGCAAAATTGGAGGCAAGGAATTGTAATAAGAATGGTTAGTGAAAGGTGGGGGTTGTGGTGCAAGAGGTAGGGATTGGTTAAAGAGGGTGGGAATAGGTTAGGAACCTTATGGAGTTGTCCCTAGTGATTGGTGCAAGGGAAAAGGGTGTGGCTAATGTGTGATTGGTTAAAAGGGGAAGAGGGTGTGACTACATAGTATATGACTTGGAGCACTGGGGTGGGTGGGAATTGGGGGTAGGGGAGCAGAGTGAGCCTGCAGCGCGAATGGAGCGGGTAGAGACAAGTAGAAGAGTAGCTCAGGAAGAATAGTCATTAAAATGCTGAGTACTGAAGGTAAGTTAGGTGTAGGTAATTACAGAGGTTAGTAATTCAACGGTAGAGAGTTTGAAAGGATAGCTGGGTGATGACAGTAAGAGTAAAAGGATAAGGTAGGATAACTTTAAGAACAAGTAAAGTACATCAGAGATGTAATGTAATGATACTATAAGAAAGTGTGATAGGCATAAAACAAGTAGGACTGGATAAGGGTGCCACCTAGTGGACAGAAATTATATTACAATGGTAGTTCTTTATGGAAGCTGGCAGGTCTAGGACTAAGGAAGGTAATATTAGCAGTTAGGAGGAGGTTAGGAGTTAGGAGGAGGTTACAATAAAGGGATAGAAAGGTATGCCGGTTACAGGATCAATAGGGGGTATGGCTGCTGGCTGTCCTAGCTGGAAAGTGTGCTTTAAAACCCCAGAAGCAATAATTAGAAATACAATTTTACTGCCAGGTTTTAGAAAATACATATTTTCTTGCTTCCTTTCATGATAGGATACTGGGAATAGCAGGCAGTATGAGGAGACCACAGATGTTATGGAAAGGGTCCTTTGTCACCAGGCAGGCAGATTCTTATATACTACTTCAGGATCAGCAAGTTGAAGAGCAGGATGCTTTGGGAGAGAGAGACAAATGTGGTGGAGAGAAAAAACAATTAGTCCTTAATGAATTAGTTCTAGCAGTATATCTTTAAGAAGTTAAGAAAAGCATATGACTATTCCCTCAGCAGTACTAGGGGATATAACAAGCTAGTAAGTCCTCTGTCTCAGTTAGGTAGTTACCTATATATAATCAATACACTGCATGAAGGCTCAGTAGGCTAAACACCACAAATATGCATTACGCAATAACTGTGTAGATAATGCATTGGTGCTACTAGAATGTCATTATTCAGAACAGTAATATATCAAATGTACATCTTTCAGGAACAGATATGCTAGGTGTGGTTCAGGCCAGGTAGCAGGCACAACTAGACTGCACAGATATGTCTGGTTCATAGAATAGTTTACAGCAGTACAGGACTCTACATTACTACATTAGGTTAAATAATCACATCACCTGATGATGTGTACCAGTGTTAGAACACTAAACAAGCATGTCATCTCATAGAGTCTTTCAATTAACAGGGACAGCTACTTGCTTTTGTTGTGCATGGACAGCGCTCTTAATGTAGGCAGTACACTTGTCTTATAGTCTTCAGATCAAAATGATCTATGGAAAGATTATAGTGGCAGTTCTCTGCTATCAGTTCAGCATTGAAAGGCATTTAATGCCATTAATAATGGAAAGATTTATCTCAAGGTTCCATAGATTACTAGGAAACTTAATTATAAGTAAAATAGATTCTGCTCAGCGTAGGAACCACCAGAGTTACAGAACCTCTAGGCTTACTTGCCGTTTGTTTGCAAACAAAACTGATTACACTAGCGTTTAACCGCTGAGTGCTTGCTAGGCAATGGAGGAAGCCTATAGCAGCTCCACATGGGTAAAAGTAACTGATTATGCTAGCATTTAATAGCTGAGTGCTTGCTAGGCAATGGAGGAAGCTTATAGTATCTCCACATGGGTAACGCAAGTACAATTAGACAAGTCAGATACCATTCAACCAGTACAAGAAGAAATTACTACAACCAGTAGGAATATGCTTTAGAAACACTAGGCTAACATTTTCCTGTTGTCATCTACAAAAGAGATTACAGGTCTGCTAGACCCAATTGCCATTTCCTTGACAAAAAGTAACAGGTTGTGTTTGCGTGTAACTGCTGAGCATTCTCTAGGTGATAGAGACAGCTTATTACAGCTCCACATGGGTAATGCACATACAATTAGGCGTTCCAGGTACAAGTCAAACCAGCAAAAAATGATTTTAACAAACCGGAAAAATATCCGTTACAAACACTACCATGCTTTACAGTTAAACAATAAAGTTTAGTTGACAAAAGCTACAGGTTACTACTTACAGAAGTCAAAGATGCTAGGGCCAGGAATGGACAGCAGCCAGGGGCTAATCCAGATATTAAAGATGATACCACAAGGGGCTACTAATATTTATGGGATTTGAGAGGTATGAGGCTGGGAGGGGAGGTGAGGAGAGTAAGGTGAAAGCATGTGCAACTGGGAGGGACTACAGCTAGCCAATAGGTAAGATGGCTAGTGGTTGGTTATGAAGGAAAGACAAATTTGAAAGGAGAAATAGAAAGGAGCTTAGAGACAGGGAGGAATACGGCAAGGGAAAAGATGTAAGTATAAAGGGAGTGGAATGGGATAGTTAGAGGTGATAGTATATAGTCAGTGACAAGTAGAGGTGCAGCTCAGGAAGAATAATCATTAAAATGCTGCGTACTGAAGGTAAATTAGGTGTGGGTAAGTACAGAGATAAGTAATACAATGGTAGAGAGTTTGAGAGGATAGCTGGGTGATGACAGGAAGAGTTAAAGGATAAGGTAGGATAATTTTAAGAACAAGTAAAGTACATCAGAGATGTAATGTAATGATACTACAAGAAAGTGGGATATGGCACATTACCATACTTGAGCAACTGCCTTCCTAAATTCACATGCTATCAAAGTCAGTATTAACTGCATGTGCCACAGAAGAAGTCTTAACACAAGGGTCACAAAAACTATTTGAATGTGATGAAATCATCAGTGTGTTGAATGCCCTATGTTAAACCTAAAAGGGATGTAAAGAGTTTTAGGGAATGGTGGATAAGACAGTGTTTCATGTCACTGTACTCAAACTCTGTTAGCCTTTGCTGGATTTGAACAGCTGCCGACGTAAGTCCACAATCTGTAGAACTGTGAACCAAGCACATGTGCCACAGGTAAAGTCTTTCTAAAAGTGTGAGGCAGAACATATTTGACAGCATAGCATCATTGTTGCTTTGCAAGAGGTGTGTGCCTTAAAAGTGAGTCAAGGAGTACTCTGAGTTCTCTCCTCATGTCAATATCTCACTAGAGTGGTAGTATGCACAACACATATGTCGGATAATCCCGTCACCCTGTGAATGAAGTAACACACACACTCACAATCTTTACAGAATGTCAGTTTCAATCACCTGCCTACTTAATCAATAAGCTAGATAGCATTATATCATTCTCTGGTGCTACAGGTGACGTCTTACTACAAGGGTGAGGTAAAGCACATTTCAATAGGTGGCCTCATGAGTCTTTAGCAAAGCAGATATCTGGGCTAAAAGGGGCTGAAAATAGTAAGAGAGCCCTTTCCAGGTGTAAATTTACACATCAGACCTGTGGTTGAAAACATTCCCACTTAATTCTGCAATCACTGACACACATGAATCATTCTTGGATTTGAGAACATACAGAAGATAGAGTACATTGTATCAACTGACAGCACCATAGGAGAAGTCTGACCACAACTGTGAGATAGAACATATTTGAAATGGTTATATCATCATCATTTTGCAATGGAAATGTGTGTGATAAATGGGGCTGAAAGTGATGGGAGAACCCTTTCCAAGTGTAAATCAGCATATCAGACTTGTGGGTGAAGCCATTTCTAACTAGATGTAAAAATCACATGTATAGACACACACACACACACACACAAACACACACACACACACACACACACACACACACACACACACACACACACGCACACACACACACGCACACACACACACACACACAAATACACACTGATACAAGTGACTCAGAGTACTGGATTCAAACACATACCTACTTAACTACACAGTCTAGAGTATGTTGTATCAATCTAAAGTGTCACAGAAAAAGTCTGACTACAAGTGCATTTGAAAGGATGACCTCATCATTGTTTTTCAAAAGTGATGTGCATTCTTAAAGTGATGGGTGAGACCTCTTCTCTTGTAAATATGCAGTTTAGACATGTTTGAAGCCATTCCTGGCTAGATATAGAATCAAACACACACATAGATACAAGTGAAGCAGGGAATAATTACTGGATTTAAACACTTACCTATCTAACTACGTAGTCTAGAGTACACTGAATCAACTGCATGCAACACAAGAGGAGACTGACTACAGATGTGAGACAATGCACATTTGAAAAGATAATGACTTCATAAGTGTGTTGCAGAGAAGATGTTTGGGCTAAAAGGAAAATAAATTGATGGTGGAGCCCTCTTCCAGTGTAAATGTTTCTCCTCAGATTAAGTGCACACATCACTAAATATGTGGATGAAGCCATTCCTTTCTAGTATTAGTGACACACACACACACACACACACACACACACACACACACACACACACACACACACACACACAGTCATACTAGCTAGAAAAACTTACATAATTTGCAAGCACCAGAGCAAAAGTCTGAAAATTAGTGTGAGATAGAGCATATTTGAAAGGATAATCTCATCAGTATGTGGCAGAGAAGATTGCATGCATCACGTTTGGGTGAAAGGGAATGTGTCTTGACAGGCAAACAAAACAGCAATGTGTTGATCACAAATAATTACATATTGCTCAGATAAGTTGCAAATCCTTTAATTCATGGACATTGTGGTTGTAGCTGTTTCACAATATGATATATGGAACTACATCAGTGATGGATGATAATCACAGTTGTCAAACAGTGGAGTGATAATTAAGCATTCCTGAGTATTCAGCTCAAGATCATTGTATGCCTATCTTCAGTAGTATCTTCAGTAGTTGGTGTGCCACTGTGAATATTTTGTAATATGTGTACAATGTGCAATGTAAATTAAAACCATATGTGTCAAACACAGGAAAGGACACTACTTCATACCATTCAGCAAGTATGTGTCCAAAGATCCAACGCTAATGTATATCATTTGCAAGTATTATGTGCTGGAGTGCAAACATATTTTACAGTAGGTAGTATTTTGACAGCATCACAATGAACTCATCATATCTTGAGTACATCAAGCCATTAAAATATACACAAGTAATATAAACTATTGACATTGTTTTTTGTCAAAACTGCTTCCTAGAGCATCAATAACAAGCTCGTTTGCATTACCAATGGCAATATATTAGCACATACATCCTTATTTTTTGAGGTTTTGAACTTAGAATGGGAGTTAGCAGTGGTACATGGTGCTCCATGCCATTGCCAAGCTTTACACAAACAAGGAGCACAGACACATAGACATTTTTGATTGTGAGCCATTCCATAACAGGTGTGTGTCATCTTAACTTTTTTGAATCATCATTTACACATGGGATCAGGGTGTTACTTCAACAATGACAATCATCTCAAGCCAAAATGGGAAAAAGGGGTTGAGGATGAATGGATGGATGGATTTACACGTCATGATCATTACAGTAAATTATTCATTATATGGCTAATACAGGTGCTTAATTATACCATCCTCATATCTGCTGACTGTCTACATGTTTAAGACATGTTGTAGTGTTCCTTATGCAACTATATTTGTTTCTATCACATCACAGACTACTAAGGTCAATATATAATAACACACATTTATGTGTCAGACTTCAAATAATTCAGAAAATGCATGGTAATGCTAATGATTTAATCCTACCACCTTCTGTGAGTATAGCAGCAGTAGCTTTAAATTTTACCTAATGCTGGGTAATAGTCACCCCATAAACCCTGAATTTGACTAGATGTCTTGCACTTATTGCGAGAAAGGTATGAGCGATTATCAACCACATAAAAGGCCAAGCAAGGTTCTGTTGGTGGAATAACAGATGTGTCCATAATGTAATACGGCAAAATTCTATGAGAAATGATAATGTGAGAACTGGTGATGGATTCAAACACCTGCCCAGCTGCATCAGCAATCTATACATGTGAAGTTTAGCTGATCACACCATAAAGCAAGGCATGTGTCTGCTGTTAAAGCACACACACATTTGATGGGACGATGAAAACAGTATGAAGCAAGAGAGTATGTGTGCAGCATATTACATAATAGTAATGACAGCTGAAGCATCCTATGTGGTATACATTCATCCCTGCAACCTGTTCAACATATGATTGTTTCCTCATAGTGTTATCACTCTGTCTTTCCACAGCACAATGAGTCTAAGTACAGTACAGCAGGGGCCAGCAGACTAATGCAGCCAAAGGCAAAAACATCACCAGCTTTTGCCATATGACAGGAAATGTCATTTGCCATCAGTTACAATTGATGCTCAGTGCTACCCATTGTGAAAATAGTGAGGGCAAAGATTGATGTCACAGAAGGGAGATAAGAGAGAGAGTGGGATAGAGACAGAGGAAGAGACACATAAAATCATTTTTGTTCAGGGCCATTTCAGGCTATCTTTGTGGTATGTTACTCTTAGGTTTGTCATTATTATGATTTTGTCATGCAGACAGGGCAGGATGATGGAACAATGATTAAGGCATAAACAGTATAATGCTTGGTTAAGGACATATGCATCCAACAGTTAGACATACTATTAATGAAAAAAAATCATTAAATAATGTTTGATGCAATTCTGGATTTGAACCTGTGACACTACACAAAAGCATTCCATTGACCTGAGCATTATCTGAGCAGCCCACAATTACTTCAGAAAGTTTAATTCACTCAAGCCTGTAACACCATATGTGTATACTTCCAGTTCACACCAACAGCTCCTTATGGCATCCAGAACTTTTGGGGGGCCTGACTTCTTTAACCAAGTGACTTGGCAGCTAATAAAAGGCAGGATTAGAAATTGCAAAAAGTTATTAACACAATTGCACAAACTTTGTTAATCTAGGATGTCCCACAGTAGAGAAAATTAAGCAATTACCATATTCATATTTTCATAGCTGAGAGCCCTGTATATTATTGAGGATATGGCATGAAAAGCCATGGTAGGAAACAGGAAAATTCATTGTCAGTATCCACTTATATAGGTTCATAGGTGTGTACTAGCCTAATGTCCCTGGAGCCTTTACAAGCCTAGCCCATAGGATTACCCTGGAATCGTGCCACCCAACCTTACTTCCCAGTGCCTCTGTTGAGTAGAGTCACTGGAGTGATCCCTGGGGTGAATTTTCTATTTCCCATCCACTAAAGATTTCTCTTGAAGAGGGCCAGTGAGGTGCTCTGTTTGACATGTATGGGATGTCTATTCCATAGCATGGGCAGTCTCTGGGTTATAAACCTGTCCCTCCAGCATTATACCTAAGATATTGCTAGCTGATTGTTAGTAATCATGAAAAACAATATTTCCATATGTACTTATTATTTCAAAAAACAGGTGACTTACAAACTGATGCCAATGATCAGGTGAAAACTTAGATATTCTTGAAGAAAACTATCTTTGATATTTGCACTGTACATTGCTCATCTTTATAGAGATATTCAGTGATATTTATATGGCTAATTATAAAATTGTGAACGTTTTCATATTTCTGTAAATATTTTAATAAACATGTACTCTTTAGAGCAATTTTTTGTCAACTGAAATCTTATGTCTGGTTAACAAAACTGTTCTAATAGCATATGTCTAGATATTATAGTTTCCAAGATATGACAATTTGTTTGTGAAAGTTTAATATAAAATATAATTTGCGGTTAATGTGTATTATAATACCTTATATTAGTTATGGAAAGATCATGAATGCACTGACTATTATCACTGTAAAGGCTACCAGCCAGATTCAGTAAAGCCTACATGGTCTGTTTACACCATGTGCACATCACGGCACAACGCACACATGATAGCGCACTGTTTTTGATTCAGTAAGTGGCGCGCACTGCCACACAAACAAGGTAATTTCTGTGGCATGCAAATTACAGCATAAGCAGCTGAACTGTATGCTAATCAACCAATCCAAGCTGGAGGAGCTAATCACTAAACTATAAAGCAACCATGTAGACTCAGTGCTGGTTTTCCCTGTGAATTCCAAAACCTAGTGGAATACAGCCACGGAAAAGAGTCTACATAGAAACAATATTAGGGGCTGCTGTTGTTTTAGTTCATGTGCATGTGCAACAGGCTGAAATCTATGCTGTTGGTGCTGCTTATAGACCAAGGCCAAGAAGGAGAAGAGTTTTCAGACCTGGGATAACTTATCTCAACCTATATGATGTGTAAATTGTAGAGTGCTACAGGATGGATAGAGACACACTTCAGGAACTCTGTTACCTCTGTCATCCTCAGCTCAGAGCCATGGCAAACTGAGGGAACCCATAACAGTAGAGACAAAGGTATGTGTAGCATGCACAATCTTAGCTACAGGTACTTTTCAGAGACCAACAGGGAACATGTTGTGGGGTGTCACAGGCATCAATATCCAGGATCCTCCATAAATTTTTGAATGCTATGCTCCAACATGCCAGTGACCACATAGATTTTCCCTGTACTCCTGAGGATAGGGCCAGAAATATGCAGGAGTTCTACCATGTTGCACACTACCCTGAAGTATTGGTACCATAGATTGCACACATATAGAAATGAATGCACCACCCAGGGAACAGGGAAGGATCTACATTAATAGAAAGGGCTTCCACTCTATTAAATGTAGTAGAAAGTGTGTTTGTTAGTTAAGTGTCATTGTAGGTGGAGGGGATCATATTTACTTGTGCAATGTAGTTTTCAATGTTAAGAAGCATGCTTTTAATGTTCTGAGTTGTCAATGTTTTGGGTTTTCAATGTTTTGAATTTTCAATGTTATGGTCCCAATGTTATGAAATTCAATATTATGAAGTAGACCCGATGTTGCTACTTGAACATGACTGATGTCTCTTGAACAGGCTCACCTCACGAGGATGCCCAGGACCATGATCCCATGGTCTGCCATGTCTCGGTGTGAACAGCTCACCCATTGAAGGAGCAGTGGAATTACTGCCACTATGGAGGCATGATTGGGCGTAGTCACATTGGCTAACAGTAGATGAGGTGGCTGGCCTATGCCCATGAGGATGTCGTCCCCCTCCCAGCAAGCATTCTTTCACAGACACTTCTTATACCATCACAGACACTGCTCGTTCTGTGTCATTCATTCAATCCATTGACTCGGCAACACAGTGGAGGCAGTCATGCATGTCAGCTTGTGTCACATCTACAACCCTAAGCATTTCTCTGGAGCACCTATGAGAACATGCCTGTGCCACCATGTTGGCCCTAAACTTATGTTGAGTGGTACAGGAAGAGACACCTGGATCAGGTGGCCTCCTCTGAGCACCCCTAACAATCCTCTTGCATGACACCTCACCCACACTTTGGCTATGGCCAGAGTCAATAGGCACTAACACCACAGTAACCCCACTTTCCTGATTAATTGTCTTGCCTCCACCTGTCCAATATCTGAGGGCTCACTGGAATGGGTAGATGTAGACCTAATGGCTGTGTCCGATGGAATTTCAGGGGATGGCTGTATATCAACCTCAGTGTCAGAGTCAACTTCTGCACCCCCTGCCTGTGCCTCTATTTGGCCACCATTATCATCAGAGTCTGCTGATAGTCTGACATCAGGTGGTAGAAGTCCCACGCTTCCACTGTCAAGTTCACCTGTGATAATAAGCAACAAACACAGGAAAAATTAATACCAAAACTACCATACTCCAATATTTGCTAACAAAATAACAGTGCTGCCGCTATTAGATAGTACAGCAGTACACACAACAGTCTGGCATAAACATCACACACTAAAATATTTCTTTGAATTGCTCATCAGAACTGACATAAAAATGTTTGGCTTATTATCTGCAGATGAGGGTATCTTCTGCATGCTAGATGGTCCTGGAAGAAATTAAGCAAAAGGTAAGGACAGCATCATTATAGTGAACAGTAACATGGGGGTAATAGTTTTACCTCTTTATATGTCCATTAACTATACTTTCAACAAAAACTTGGATGACAACTCCAACCTAAGCTAATTACTCAGAATGTGTTGATAACTGTAGCAATCTGCAATCCCCCCAAAAATCTTGTGAAACAGAAGTAACGTATTGATTTAAATTGTTTTACTCAACATTAGTATTCAAAAATTCAGATATAAAAGCCTTCCTGGAAGCTCTTCCTGACACATGCTTTCTGTCCCTGAAACAGTAGTACCAGTGTCAAGGACATGATGTTCTGCACTTTCCTGGGAGTTGTCTGGATCCCTAAAAGTGAACAGGAACTCTTCATTTGGTGTTAGTGGTGGCTCTATAGCAGGCACCCCCCCATCTGACCATGGTTCATGAGATCATGTCAGTGGCCTTATGATGCACCTTCTGATATGTCCTGCCATGGTCATCCATGGCATTAACATCATTGACAATCTGCCAACAAATGTACATTCTGAGTGGCATATCTCCCCATCCCTTTTCAGGCAGGAAGGCACCATGTTGCCTAAAAGCATCAACAATAACCTTATTTCAGTGTCAGTGAAGGGTGGTCTTCAAGGATTGAGACACCTTGGTGGCATAGTCCTAGGTGTCCTAAAAGACAACAGAACACAAATAAGTATCACATAACTACAAAATATCTGTTCCCCAGATAAAACAGAAAAGGTAGCATTTCAGTATTACCCACTGGAGAACCATAAAACAGTCTAGAGATTTGAAATACGAACAGCCTGGATGGAAAAAAAGGAGAGTTGCAATAGCAACATATCCTTGTTTGTGCCATAACAGAAGTACAGCTCCCCCCCCAAACGAACAGTCAAATGACACATTTTGCTAACAAACCAAATGCTAAACGTGCTATCAAATGAACTGTCCCTGAAATGTCTACAGATTTAACACAGCACATTCCATTTTAAGGTATTGCCAATCATGTATACCTGTGAAATGCCTTCACAAACATGCCCAAGGCATCAGTACACTTCTAATGCATACAGATAAAAGTATAAAACCCTTTGCTTCAGATTTTTCTTAATTACTTTCCAGCATATGCAGTATGTAGCTGACAAAATGCAAGCATACCTTCTCAAGTTCAGTAATCTTCTATGCAGATCAATCCCAAAGTAATAGCCTCTTTTCTGTGTTTTCCACATAAGCAAATATCCTCACCTTCAGTTTGCCTAGCTACATGGTTGCCTTTTTATATGGTGTAGATTCAGGGCTGTTAGCACAGTGAAGATGCAAGTCAGGTGTGAACTCATTAGAATTGCTGAATCCCAAATACTTGACTCAGTGTTCAGATGTAACCATAGTGCAGGCACTCCATCGGTGTTTGTTTTTAATGGATTGCAACTGTGAATGATTATTGGTTGGGAGAAAAAAAACACAACAGCACTGCAGGCTGAACATCTAGTGAATATTTCAAGTCAGACTTACAAAGTGTTAGATGCAAGGTTAATAATGCAAGTAAGCAGCACACAATTCACAGGTTCTGTTCATTAACATCAAACCTCCCCTTCATTTGCTGACAACTGCATATGATATTATTGCCATTTAATATCCTCACACATTTTAAGGCCAATGATATAGAATGGCTTACAGACTGCATGTTTCTGATTACTGGTCAGATAAGAGAAGAACAACCAACAAACACAGAGAGGTAAGACAGAGCTGTATATTTGCAAGCAATAGTCATAACTGGTTGTGTGATCACTTAGTGCACTACAGCTAAAAATAATAAATGTACAAATAGTTGTATGGTTTCATATTACTCTAGATGATGTTGCAGTTGATTGTATGCAGAATGATTTCAGGTCCTTGCTGCAAAGCTGTTTATGTGGCAAACATGGATAAGGCACCCTTCCTGTGTTCTGAAGATTCGTCGGAGTGAAAGTTCAAATCCAGACCTATGTAGAAATATCTCATGTGTACCAACATTTTCTAGTGTGTATGTCATAGATTTATTTTCCTCATTTTAACTGCTTGCCCCTTGTATTTTTTCTTTTTTTTTTTCTGTTTTTTTTTTTTGGGGGGGGGGTTCCAAGATGTGCTGCTTAATGCAATCATGGGAAATAGAGGAAAATAAATGCCAGGTTTGGCTGTGCTTATCTTGTTTGCATGAAGCATGGCAGTGAGCAAACTGGACAACTGGCCCACCCAGGAAGCAGACAGAACACCCAAGACAGGACTAAAACAGTCAATAATTGAAACTGGATACATTATTAATTCTGTTGGACAGCAGGCAAACCTGCTAAGCAGCATTGGGCTGTGGTTATGCCTTTAAACCTAGCTTAACAATATCCCGACAAAAGTGTGTTTGCCACTTCCCTTTATCACTGCACCATGTGTCACCCTCAATAATACTGCTTGCCTGAATCACACAGCAGCAGCATCAACCTCAACTAAAGAAAAGTGCCTGCAGTTTCCCTTTATCACTGCACTGTGTGTCAACCTCAGTAATGCTGCCTGCCTGAATTACACAATAGTGGCATCAACCCCAACTAAAGAAAAGTGCATGCAGTGTATGTCTGACCCAAGCTTCTGCTTATTTTGCAGTGCTAGCACAGTAACCTTAATTATTTTTTTGCAAGTAGTGGCATGCACATTTGTCAGATGCTATAGTCCAGGTCCCCTTTATCTTAAAGTCTTAACAATAGACTTCTTTTACACCCCTTTTTCTATCTTGTCTTCTTTAACAGGGAACAGACTGATTTTATTACATTTATGGCACTGACCTGTGGCATGAATAGGGACTAATTGTTTTCTTTTGCTTGGTTACCCGGTTTGCCTCATGGTTCATCCCTCTCTGTTTGCCCTTGCCCTGCTCGGGCTCATTCTACTCCACTATCCTACTCCCAATTCCTACCTACCCCCACTAGACATATATTTATTCTAACCAAACCACACCCACCCAACAACCTGCCCAATCAGCATAAACTACCTCAAACTAATTAAAAAGCTCTCCCAAATGCTCTTCCCACTCCAACCTCCTATCATCACTCATACTCTTATTAGTATTTCTCACCATTCATACTCACCTCCAGTACCAGCCACACCACACATCAAAACACAATAATGTTTCTTTTGCACATATCTATTCCCACCCTTCTGTCAATAGCCCTCTACCTTACCAATTACCTCAACCATAATATTATCAACTTACATTCTCCAACCTACCCTTCACCTACCCCACCTCATACTTCTCACACTAGCTTCTGTATAGCACCTCAACTCTTCAACACCTGTAAAATAGAACTATTCTCATACAAATATTTACACACAAACATCTCTATACACACATGGCTTAAACACTCCCGAGCATCATATAAACTCCATAAAGCATCCTCTTATAAAAAAATCAGACTTACAGTTATCAGTGACATACACCCTAACCCAGGCAGTAATACTATCCAGCAAGATCTCCTCATCACACAACAGCTCAACCATCAAAACTAGCTAGCTGCTTGCCCTGTACCAATATACCACAAAATAGCTCAGACATTCTCCTCATTAACATGAATCTCAGAAGCCTACAAACAAAATGAATTCCATGCTACCCTCTCCCTCTACACTCCTACTACAGCAGTCCTAACAGAAACCTGGCTCAAACTCCACATAAACAATAATGAAATCTTACCCCCTAGCTATAGCATCCTTAGACAAGATAGATTGCAAAGGTGGAGGAGTAGCAATAATATATATAAAGACACACAATCTTTAGAAACTAAACATAAACCCCCAGACTTAAATAACACTGAACTAATTGCCTCTTACCTAATAAATAACCACAATAACACAAAGTCTTCATCAATATCCATCCCTCCCAGCAACAACCCATCTATTATAGAAACTCTGCTTTCATAGGCATCCATCACATTTAGCCAAGAAACCATGATAGCAGGTGATTTCAATACTGACTGGCAAACTTATTCCTCAGCCAATCCCTACAACTATATGAATTTATATGGATTCATCCAAATAATAGAAACACCAACAAGGGTAGACAAAAGCAGCTACAGTCAATTCTTGACTGGACCCTTACTAACAAACCCTCTTTTATACATCACTCAGGTTGTCTTCCAGATGGCCTTAGTAACCACTTACCAACCTATCTCCTAAGGCACCGTAACAGTCCCACTAAAACTGTAATATACAAACAAGTATTTAATAAAAGACGATGGTAATCAGCCGAAGTAATTCCAATGCAGCAAAATTAATTTATTGATCCAAAAGGTTGCATCCAAAACATACGACAAGACAACAGCATGTGGAGGGAAAGGTCTCAATGACCATATATCTATCACTCCAGTTTTAAAAATTTTAGCCGCTGATCCTAAGAAAACTATCAAAAGATAGATGACAATATAGTGTTATTTAAGTTGTTTCAAGTAAAATATATGAAAGTATATATATATATATTGTATACCTTCTGTCTTTGTTGTTACTTTTATTATATAACCTACACCCTCTTTTTGCTATACACGTCTATAGTACAAGTATTAATATTTATTAAAATAATATTAAATTCACTTAATATACAAGTGAAAAGGGTAGAAATATATATACATATATGCATTTTATATTACATAATTCATCAATTTATATATATTTCTTATCTATACCTATGGGTATTTTATATTTTATATTTATATTTATATTTAGAAGGTTTTAACATACTCTCATATATATTTATTGTATTTTATTGTATTAACACGTGTACTATATAGTATTTACATTTTTAGTAAAATAGTTACAAACTAGTATTACGTGCTATTCATGTTTTGTTGTACTTCATTGCGCTAGTTGATTTTTATTGTACCAACAGAACTGTATTTTTATTGTACCAACAGAACTGTGTTATTATTTTTAGTGTGGTTGAAAGTTGTTTTAAACAACAGCTAAATCTTTGACTTACAAGCACTGCTAAACTGTGATACACACCTTAAAAGGAATTTGAATCAATTAATTAATTATTCAATTATGTTACTTGCCAACCCACTAGTGGTTTTTAGTATATAAGAAATGTATTTTGGCCAATTTAATTGTCTCTTAAGAAGTCTCCGAAGGGAGATGAAAGCACTCAGTCCTTTGTTGTTTGTGCTGTCGTTTTGTCGTATGTTTTGGATGCAACCTTTTGGATCAATAAATTAATTTTGCTGCATTGGAATTACTTCGGCTGATTACCATCTTTTTTGTGCATGGACTACCTTTATTGCTCTCAGAGCAGGTATTTGGGTATTTGCTTTGTGACTTTTCTAGCTTTGCTGGTGTAATTTGTATTTAATAAAATAAACTTATCCACAGACACTTTTAAATTACATCTACAAAATTGCAACTGGTTCCTTCTAAAACATCTCCCACTAGACCCAGCGGTACAGTATTTCAAAAATACATTTCCTGACATACTAAACAGCCTGACTGCTATCAGGAATATTAGAACTAAAACTAACTACTGTCCATGGCTTACCAATGAAACCAGATGATTACTAAAACAAATGGACACACTCTGGTCCCAATATCAGGCAACAAAAGCAAAGCCTCCTTTGTTAACTATCATTACTTTAGAAATTTAATCAAAAAAACAAATCAAGAATGATAAAAAACTTTTCTATACAATAGTCTAACATAAACACCAAAACAATCCACAAAAATTCTGGGGTACCATTAAACAACTTCTACATCCAGGCCAAACCTCAACCCCAACTCCCAGTACTCCAACCCTAGAGAAAGTATAGCAACCCAATTCAACTCTTTCATCACAAACTCTATTCCTTCGCTTTTAGAACACAAAAAGCAAACTCCACCAGTCACCCTCTCTCAACCAGGAACCAATGTTTCCCCAACACTCGCATTACAACCCATCCAAATAGGCAAAATAAAAAAAATGATAACCAAACTAAAACCCACATCACTTGCCACTCACAATCTTCCAAATGAATACCTTAAATTAGCAGCCGATGTCATCTCTTACTCTGTATCTATGTTGATCAGTGGATGCATCTCTGAACTGTACATCCCTACGATTTGGAAATTTTCCTATGTAATACCTCTCCACGAAGGTGGTTCCTCTATAGAACTTTCAAACTACTGACCAATATCCATACTATCACCCCTCTCAAAAATTTTGGAAAAGTGTATCCACATGCAATTACTCAACCATCTATTATCCACAAATCTCCTAACCGATTCACAACATAGATTTTGACCCAGCCACAACACCACAACTGCCCTGTTAAGTTTTACCAACACTGTAAACCAACTCAGAAAGGATGGACTACTTGTCTCCTCTATTTTTCTAGACATGTTAAAAGCATTTGTTACAGTATCCCACAAAAGGTCTTACATATGCTCACATCCCTAGACATATCTAAAGAAATCTCTACTGGTTCCACTACTATCCTTCCAATTGCCAATTAGTTGTCAATTGGCAAAATAATCTTTCTACCCTACTACGGGTAACTGTAGGAGTTCCACAAGGGTCAATATTTGGCCCACTTCTTTTCTCTGTCTCCACTAACAAACTTCACACCACAACCAGCCTTGCCACTATCATACAATACACAGATGACTCCACTATCATTTGCACTGCATCCTCCCTGCCACAACTTCAAGAAATCACACAGAAATCCTTTTCTGCCATAGAAACATACCTGCATAAGTATCAGCTCACTCAAAACCCTAATAAAATCAAACTGATGCTTTTTCTTAACAATCATCACAAATCCTACAACCTTAGTACTATAAAATCATCTCGGCTAACAACACTATAATCGAACCAATAGGTTTATAGGTTGGTACTAGGCTATCGGCCCTAGGGCCTATACAAGCCTAGCCATAACAATTCCCTGGCTATTTCTTCCCACACTATTTACTTCCCTGGACCCCTGTCTAGCAGGGTGACTGACATGGGGTGAATTTCCTTTCTCCCATCTAATCATCAAGATTCCTTTTGAAGAAGGCAAAAGGGGTGCTCTGTTTGACATGTATGGGCAGTCTATTCCAGAGTCTGGGAAGTCTCTGGATCAGAAACCTATCCCTCCAGCATGTATTGTTTATTGTGATGACAAGATTTAGATCCCTGGAGCGTGTGACTCTGAGGGATTGGGATTTCTTTAAGTGTAGCATGTCCAACAGCTCTGGGTTTGACATGGCCTTGTATGTTAAGCAGAGATCACCTCGAAGTAGACGATATGCGACAAAGTATAGATGGAGTTTTTTAAGGTGGTCAGCATAGGGCATCTGCTTTAGGCCTGTGATTCTTTTAGTGGGGTATTTCTGTGGCCTTTCCAGTTGTTGCAGATGTCTTGAGAGGTACATACCAAATGGGGCGTTGTATTCTATAATGGGTCTAATGAGGGATGAGTACAGTGGGACAATGACCTCCTTTTTTCTGGATGAAAAGCCTTTAGTGATGAGGTGTGTCACAATCTCAGAAATCAAGCTCCTATGTGTCACCATTGAAAGTTTGAGATTTGACAAACATGTATTTATAGTTATTAGGTTCCCTGTATAGAATAAAGACTTACCACACCAACTCATCTACACAAGCCATCGTCAGAACCCACTTATCATCCACACTATGGTATGCCTCCCCTATATTCACAAAACTAAAAAAACAGACTTGAACAAGCTAAAAATATGCTACCATGCTACCATAAGATTGCCAAATTTGCTGTAAACCTACCACACAGAACCCATCACAGTATTGCTCTCTGACAACTAAAATGGATTAAGCTATCTAATATCGTGTCCTTAAAGCAACAAATAGTAAGTAACCTACTTTATGACATATAAACCTGACAAATGTCCATCTCTCCAAACCCTAGTACAAACCCACACCAATAATAGACCCCTGAGATCCTCTAACAAATTACTGCTAAAAGTTTCAAAATTCAACAACAGCTTTGAGGACTCTCTTTATTCAAATCGCATCTCTAAAATATGGAACTCTATGCCACAGAATATTCATAATATCAGTAACCCCATTCAGTTTAAAAACCTACTTAAGTTTCATCTAAATGACAGCTGGTTAAGTTTCTGCTCATGCCCAGGCTGAACAAATTTATTTTTTTCTAGGTCTATTACGCCCATGCTCTATTCTTTATTTACATCCACTCTTCCTAATTTCCCAGATCAGCCCCTCGGCCCCTTATACTCTTCTCCCCATGCCCCATCCCTAGCTATTTCACACGATTTCTATTCATCTGCCTTCTGTCCCATCTTTGCTTACTCTTCTTCTTTTTTCTGTTACTATCCACTCATCTATAACCACAGCAGAATTATCTACATGAACTGCACAATGTTCTCCAATATAATTAAGGTTGTTAGACTGTGATAATACTTGCAACCACACCATGTTTGTACCTTGTGATTAATTTTCTTATTTCCTCATTGCTGTTTTGGAAATGTTTTATGGTTATGATAACCCCAGACTTCTGCAAACTATTTTTTATATATTTCTACTCTTCTCTGGCCTATTTGTCCTCTCTGTATAACATAACTCCTTCATATTGAGCTACATACCTACTGTAGTATCGTACTTCTCTCAGATGTAAATCTTAAAGCTGTATGTTTGCTTTAGTTTGACTAACCTGTTATAGAAATCTTAAAGTTGTGCGTTGTGTGTAGGTTGTATAGTTTAAATGTGGAGCTTTTCTCCTCGGGCCTCCACTGAAAATGGGCTACTTAGTCCAGTTGAACCTCCCTAGTAAACAAATGTTGAATAAAATAAATAAATAAATTAGTAAATTAGGGAATGTTATGTAATTAGCCCTGTGGCAGTAGGTATAAGTGTAGGGCTGGAGTACAGGTGGTCCTGGGTTCTAATGCAGGGTCTGCAACCTTTTTTGTTACTGTTCTGACAGTGCAGTTTATAGCAATGAACTGAAAAATAGACAAGTGTTATTTCAACATTCTTTTCACAACAGGTGTAAGTGTAGGACTGGCATACACATGGTGCTGGCTTCTAATATAGGATATTATGTACAGTTTTACTGTTATTCCTATACCCATTATATTCACTGCCACTTATAACACTTTAGATAGTGGAGGTGATATGAATTATACGTATGAGGGATCAGACACCATTATTATGTTTTCAGATGTATGACTGAGAATATACTGTCTACTATATTTCTGTAAGTATAATTCTGCTATCTGGACTTGAATGGGCTTCACAATTGTCTAAGACACATACACAACTGGATTGATATCCAATAACCTTGTCGGGTCACACACATACATGTGTAACATCTCATACTGTCACCTGTATTTATGTATGATTCCTGACAATATCTGAGTAGCACTTCTTTTGCGGCAAAGGTGGAAAATTAAAGCTGGGAAAGAAAATGGTTTGTCCCTTATGCCTAGGTTTGAATCTAACAGCGTAAAAATCTTTTTTTTCAGTGTATAAAGGTAAAAACAAACATGTCAAGTCATTATATTTATGCCGCAGTGCATGTCTGCAAACCTAACTCACCTAACAATTACCTTCCAATTTCTAATATATATTTCCAGGCTATATCAGTACATACCCCTCAAACTAAGACCAAGTATCATATTACCCTTCCAATTTCCATTATTTAATTCCTTCCTGCTTGGCACTCCTCGGCCTAACATCATGCAAATGTGCCTGCCATTGTTGCTTGGGTTTGCGCACTACCAGTAAATGCAATAACTGAAATTGGTGGAAAAGCATCGGTCTCCATTGCTCTAGTTCATCTGATAGACTTGTCTGGCATTAGAGGGGAAAGTGCCAGGTTTAAGGCAGAGAAGTAGGGTGTCCAGGAGTCCAGCCCAGGATATTTATTCAACTCCTGGCAAAGCATCACAGCCAAAGACTTCTGCAGGGGGACTATTCTAGCTCCCAGTAAAAGTCTGAGACATGGAATAGTTTGGCCCAGGCTGTATCTAGTGCCACTGGTATCCCACACACTGGAGAGCAATGTAGGCATCACTTTAAAGACCTAAACAGGAGAAAAAGGGATACTCTCAAACAAAGGTTTGAGGAATTTGAGACTGCGGACATCCTACAGCTGTGTTAGCATGACATTAAAAAAGTACTTGTAAGACCTAGAAAGCCAAATATAGGCAAAACTGGTATGCATAATGCTCTTCTGCTCTTTTCTTTTTTTTCCCAGCTGCCACTGAGTGTGAGTTCAATTGGCAAACATAGGTAGCTCGATTGAAGAATCTGTGGGAAGCAAGTGCTATGTATGCAGCAAAAGAGAAGTATTATTATAGCAATAGAAGTTAAAGATAGCTTTTTTGGTCTTTTACGCAGTTATATCAAATTGAGCATGCATATCCCAACTGTAAAAGCAAGTATGCATGCATTAGTCTGTAGCACAAACCAATTGTAAGGGTCCAGTATTAGACTTTAGTCAGTGGTTGTGGGTTCAAATACCACAAATCACAACTATACAATACTGTTATTTCTTCAATAATATTTACATTAAATTAAAAACTCTATACCAGAAGCACAAATACCCTACTGTACACTGTAATCTGTATAACTGGAATATATGCACATTTCAAGGATTACTTTTAGCAATCTGTAGTATAGTGTGTATCTGTTAGGACACATACTTAAATGTAATACTTTAGATAAAAGAGTTGTATAATTGTATTAATGTATTGTATGTCACATATGATGGGACTACTTTTCTCTCTTTTTTTCTTACACCAACCCTTATCTCTCTTTTTTATTTTCTATTATGTGCCATCAAAATGTCTCTGTGTCATCCATGTGTGCCATGTCACTAAATGCTACACAGCACAACGTGCTAGGCCATCCCCAGTGGATCAGCCTGCCCCCACTCCACCAGCTCCAGCACCGATGTTCAGCATGTCTAGAGCCAACCTGGCAGCACTGCCTCTGTTGCCCCTGCACTACATGTGTCCTCAGGTATTAATGCCTGGGAAGCTGGTGCAGTGGTACCCTACAAGAGCAGTGGCAGAGGTGGTGATTTCATCACCTGCAGCGAGTTGCCAGGGACTATGCCAGATGGAGAGGCTGCCCTTCCTCATAGTCCATAGGAGGAAACATCAAGCCCTCCAGGCACTAGCAGAGTAAGAGGACAGTGATGACATTCCAGTGGGTGAGGGCTAAATTTTCACTGTCTCCAAGCCTGATAGGCATGATCCTGCATTGTCCCCTCCTTCACCCCAACCATGGTGTCCCCCAACTTTGCATTTGCTTCCTCATCTACCCAACTTACCTGAACCAGACATACCTATGTCCCTTACCCAGCATTGTCTCTTACTGAATTAAAAAAAAAAATGGGCACCTGTCCCACAAATAAAATCATCTCATACATAGCTCTTCATTTCACACATGGGTCTTCTTGACACACTTGATTTGGTCCAATTAGCTATACAACAGGATTGTATTGTCACCCCTCTTTGTGGAGGTGACAGTCCAAATTCAGTTAATATTCTGCACATATTTTCAGTTTACACTGTTAAAGAAATGGGTAGCTATTGTTCTTTCCTACCTCCCTCCTGCACATTCCTGTACCCTTTATTCTTCCCCCTGCTTGCTCGCCATGTCACCATTTTCCAATCTACCCCATTTTAACACCTTTAATCTGGTTAGAAAATAGAATCATACACAACACACATAGGTAACAGAAAAAGCAATGGATCCTTTCACGTTTTGGGCTCTGTGTTTGCTCGGAGGTGCGCATCGTACACCAATGCACAGCAACAGTGAGTGGTGGCAAGATGCTGTGATTACCTTCACACAATGCCTCTTAACTCTGCAGAGTTATGCCAGCATACAGAAACACATGTACTATAAATAATTCATGTCATTGCATTATCAATGCTTATTTCAAAGTCTTTAAAAGTATTGGCTACACCTGGATTCAAACCCAGTATCACTGGGCTCAAAAATAAAGGTGTCAATGGATTTATACCTGCTGCCACAGAGTCAGTTAAGCAGCAGGTGTGTTTTATAGACTCAATACTAACTCTCAGAATTTTCTTAATATGGCTCACATTTGCACACTGCTTAAGTATGCACAAACAGGGAAAGTATTGGGAATGTGTATCTCCCATGTGCAAACACTTTGCCAACTGTCTGACAAACCTGATGCTCATCATTCAATGAAAAAGTAAATATTATTATGTATTACTGCTGTTTAGTATCCATTTCCTATCTATGACATGAAATTAAAAGTGGAAACATAACAAACTGAAGGCCCTATCTAACAATATGTCACATATTTAAAATACAGTCATGTGTTTCCTCCCTGCAAGCACTGCAATCCTGATGTCTCAGTACTTTTTCCACACATATATCACCTACACTACAGAAATTAATATTGAATGTGTTATATGCAATGCACATCAATCTGGTAACATGCAGAACTAGAACTATTGACCCATAAGTCCAAAAAGTTTATCTGCAAGGCTAAGGAAGGAATCAGCATGGACCTTATCCACAGGAACATAGGTGACCTTCAACACACTTGACCTGACCATTTTGGTTTTGTCAAGAGTAGGTCTTGTTATTAAACCTAGCGGACCTCTTTCATGCTGACCCAAAGACCTGGATGAGAGATAACAGGACATACTACCTATGGTGTGTTATCCAAGACCTTTGACACGATCCACCATTCAGGTATCATAGAGAAATTCTCCCATCTGAGAATTAACCCATACATTACTAGATGGATAGCCAACTCACTCACTGACAGAACCCACAGTGTCAAAGTTTGGAACTGCACCTCCACCACTAGACCATTTACCAGTGGAATACCACAAGGATCTGTGCAGGGTCCTCAACTGGTTGGAAACAATTTCTCTGAAACCCAGGCAAAGGTAGATGGCCTGTGGCTTATTAAGTTTGCAGATGACTGGATGCAGTCATGTAGAGTCCTCCATTGACATTAACATATTACAGAAGATGCTGACACAGACAAATAATTGATGCCAAACTCATGGACTGAACCTTAAAGCAAAAATGCCTCATTGTCCCCTTTGGCAATGAAGTACGTTTGCTAATTATGATATACAGAGCACCCCTGTAAGCTCAAATACAGTGTTGTGAGATGTTGGAACACATGATCATCTACACTTCAGTCATAAAGTGTCCATAGTGGTGAGATAAACATTCTACATTGCACACCTCATAAATAAGGCCATCACATCCAAGACCAGGGAGGTCATAGCTCTGCTGTACTCTACCCTTATCAGACCACTAATTGAGTACAATGTTCTCTTCTGTCTGAACCTCACCAGAAACCTGCAGCAACTGGAGAAAACAGACATTTGTAATCAGAAGAATCCAGGGCCTCCAAAACATGACTTATACAGAAAGACTGAAAGACTTGTCACTGTACTCAGCATCACACAGGCTGCTGAGAGTTGACCTACGTCTGGCCTACACAGCAGTCTCAGACCCTGCCCTACTGGAAATGTGGGACATCTGCAAATCAAATGGGACAAGAATAACTTACTCCATTGATCTCAACCTAACCTGTGACATAAACAGTAATGCTGGGGAGAAAGATACATCTCCTGGCAATTGCCACTCATCTGTAATAGGCTCCCACCTCATGTGAATCAATGCTCCCCAATGAACTTGTTCAACCGCAACCTTGACAACTGGATTGGTAATTGTAAATTCACTCCTGAGGTGGCACCTATATCCCTCATGGTCAGGGTCAAGTTGGTGCTGTTCACAAAATCTCTCGGCTAACATAGACCATCTAACTATGCTCATTAAGGGTACTTATGTTTTACACATCTAGGCTTGTAAATGCCCTAGGGCCATTAGGCTAGTAAAATCCTATGAACCTATGCAGGCCTCCTAACATCTTCTTTCCAATATACCCTGCTGATGTCATCCACTATAAGTTGGCCTGCAGTCTTGTAAAAGTCATACTTGTGCTGTGGTGCTTGCAAAATGTACTGAGTTCTGTCATCTGTGTACTTAGATAGGCATGGGGTTCTATTCTCATTGCAGTCAAGTGTGTGTATGTGTCTATACAGAAGAGCAGAAATGTGTATCCTTCAGTTACTGCTCCAATCACATGGATTGACAGTATTTTGATACTTGCACATGCCTACACATCCATTACATGCAGTCCTCCCAACATCTCTCCAACATGCCCTGCTGATGTCATCCACTATAAGCTGACCTGCAGTCTTGTAAAAGTCAGACGTTTGCTGTGGCACTTGCGTAAAGTATTGAGTTCTGTAGTCTGTGTACTTAGGTAGGGGTTCTGTTCTCACTGTAGTCACGTGTGTGTGTGTATGTGTGTGTGTGTGTGTGTGTGTGTGTGTGTGTGTGTGTGTGTGTGTGTGTGTGTGTGTGTGTGTGTGTGTGTGTGTGTGTGTGTGTGTTTCTGCTCTTGCTTGACATTACAGAGAACCTTTTACACCAGTGAGTGGGACACTGTTATTACCATATTCTCCTCAACAGATACTGCTGCTGTCATCAGCTATATCTGATTTGTGGATATGCACTATTCCCACCAAGGCAGGGTCAGAGACTGGCCTGTAGGGTAGGCAGAAGTTACCTCATCCTACACAATACAGATTACTGTGACATGGCTCTCAGTCTACCCACATATATCATGGCATGGTTTATAGGCCCTGTGTTTTCTTGGTGAGAAGCCCCTGTGGTCTCTCCAGCTGCTGCATGTTTCTGGTGAGGTACATGTGAAAGAGAGCATTATACTCTGTTAGTGTTCTGATGAGATTCGAGTACAGTGCTGTCATACAATCCTAAGATCTTACTATGATAGTTTGACCTACGATGTGCACAACATAGGCTTTCAACACCAGTGTGGACACTTGGTGATTAGAGTTCAGATTGCTATATACATATGTTCCCAGTGCTTGCATCACTGGGTTTCAGCATAGCAGGACTGCTGTCAATGCTTTAATTAGCATGGAATTCCACTTTTCAGAAGGACAAAATAAAGAGACATTTCTGCATTTATCTGTAGATCATGTGGCTTTGTCACCAATTACTTGTCTGTGTTGGCCCCTCCTGTAGTATGTTATCATCATTGGTAGGCTCAATGATTGCACCCAATATGCAAAAATCAGAAAACTTGGTATGCCAAAAGCCATATACTTTAGTTTGAACTGTCGAGAAATGGATTCTAAAAAGTATAGGGCCAAGGACAGATCCCTCGGGTATGCCAGTGGTGACAGCTCTACTGATACACGTTGATTCACCAACTTTTGCAGTATGTGTTCTGTCGCTGACCCAATTGGTTACCCATCTAGTGATGTAAGGGTTAATTCCTAGCTGGGAGAGTTTCCCAATGATACCTGCATGAGGGATTGTGTAAAAACCCTAGGCCACATCAAGATAGTTAGTATGTGCTGTCTTACCTTCATCCAGGCCTATCACACAGAATCAGTGGGCTGTGACAATATCACAGATCACCAATGGCATGACTCAGCACATACACCTTCCTGATATGGTTGAATACACACTTCAACATACCCTGCACATGGGCTATGTTCCCATAGAAGGGTGTACATCAACATGCATCCATCTGCGCTGAGGAGGACAGCACCTGATGCAGGCATGTGTAGACACATCCTGACTCTCCTCATCTTTGAGGTAGACTAAAGTGTCATCATGGATAGACACAGCCTGACTCTCTCCTGAGCTGTGAGGTAGACCAAAGTGTCATCATGTACCTTTTCTAAATGGACATTAGTAATATTCTGGGTGTGTGCAACAGGCATCTGTGAGTTGTTAATGCTATATCATGTCCGTTACATCTGACAGATGTCCTGAAAGAGGTCATCAAGGGCATGCATGATGATAATACTATCATCCTGTGGAACTTGACCAGGCCAAGGTATTTGACACAAGTCCACAGTGAAGGATTCTATCAACACTGTCAGATGTGGTCATATACAGCTATATCACCAAGTGTGTAGGTTCATAGGTTCATAGATTAGTACTAAGCTAACTGCCCTTGCGAGACATTTTAAGCCTAGCCAATTATCCCTTGTGAGACTCAAACCCCGCACCTTGTGTTTGCATAGACCAGGTTATCATATACATGGCCTTTCACTATGTTTTAAATGTGTGACATGACCTATATATCAGGTTCAGTGATCAGTTCCATACATCAGGGCTGCCTACTAGGCTCTTTCCTGTCCATTATTTAAGTGATGGACATCACAGATGACATACACCTCCTGTATACAAACAGCTGCCTGACGGACTACAGACTGTGGGCAATCATTGACTCTAACTGTGATATTAGTATAATATAGACAGCATTAAAACACACCAAAGATTGCTGCCACAGCCATAACAACACCTGCAATGACAAGAAAGCATGAGGGGGATTTGTTACATCAGGAAAATAAACACACAACCCAACTATAATGTGGACATCACAACCTATAATCAGACCAGTAGGTATGTGACCTATGTCCTGGGGTAGATGGTAAGTGGAACATCAACCAACATGTGGTCACAGCACTGACTACTCCCTTGTATGTAACACAAGTACTGAGTATGTGAAGGACATCAACATCAGAGGCCATAATACCTCCATATTCCCAGCCTTCATCATTCCAATAACTGATTATAATGCACCCTTCTTCATGTACCTCCCTATACAGCAAACACTGATGTATAACTGAAATGTACCACCTTTGTCACAGTGAACTTATTGGACATACCTAGGTATTTTTTTTTGTGACATAAAGATAATTATCTGATGGTGCGGAACCCCCATCAAGTTGTTACACAAGATGCATGTATGCTACCGGTTCTGGTGATGCACACAGTACATACATAGTGTTTGACAACATTAATGGCATGGATAACATTTGTGACAGTGTGGATTGTGCCATATAAATATGCCATACACACCAGTCAACTAGCCTGTATTGCTCATAATTTTGCATAAAGGTATAGTAGTGTCCCTCCTTACACCTCCAGTAGATGTTACAGTCCCAGGACAGTGTGCATGATTACCTTCATAGAGTTTGGATGTATAATAATAGTTGTATAATGTGTTTGTGCAGAATCATCTTTGATCACACTAAATCACACATGTTATGTCAGAGGCATGGGATTACTGGTGGTATTATTCGGATATTGTCCATGAGTGTGGTTGGTTCTTTTAATGTTGTCCATGAGCCTTTACCTTTTTCCCACATGCTGGAGACATCTGCTGAGATTGCACTCATATTCAGGCAAATCAGTTTACACAGCTTCACAATATCTACCCTATCTCTGATAGATGTCCTCTGCATTATTCACGTAAGGATGCTTATCTCACACAGATTCCCTCCCCATTGTTATGTCACCTTTTGTGACAGTCACATAATACACATTTTCACTGTGTAGTCCCTACTGTATCATAGGGCTATGTGATTAGTGTTCCTGCTATAACTATCTTCTGTCACATGTCCTCATCTGCTGTACATTAGGTTGTTTCACCTGTCCTCTTTCCCTGTGTTCATTCCTACAATTCATCTGTGTGTCCCTATTCAATACACACACTTCCCCAAGTCTTTATTTTACATGGCAGTACATATACCATTACAGATCATTTACACAACTTCAGTACAAAATGCCAGGAATAGGATTTCACAATACTCTGTATTGTAGATACATTCTCCTGTACTGTGTTTGTATTTGGACCATATACTTAACATCATACCTCTCAACTGTCTAGATTTTCACAGAATGTCCAGATGTGTTCATTATCAAATTTGTGGCTTTCTGCCATATCACCGGGATGATGTCAGGACAGATGTGGCTAAATATTACATACATTTGAGTTTCATTCTTCAAATCCTTCAGGACATGTATTTTAACACAAACCCCTGGTTATTCTAGGACATTTCTATAGGGCAAATATGTCAAATATGTGCCTATTTCTGGGTCATTGTCCCCCCATTATGTTGGCCTTTGTACAAATGTCTTGCACTAAGAGATCGAGAGCTATCTGTGAAGCCTTGGTGATCATTGTGGCATTCTGTGCAAAACCATGGACCGTCAGTGCTCTGATTTAAACAGGAGTGCTATCTGTGTTCACTTACATGGTTTACTGGCCAGCAACACTGTTGCTGGCCATGAAACTTCACTTATTTATGTTTAAATGTGGTGCACTGCATGAATATGCAATGAGTGCTGCTGCTGGCCGAGCATCACTGCTCACACAAGTAAACTCTGTGTAGGCTTCACAAGAGGCTTACAAGTAGTTTATTGAATCCCGGGATACTTCTTACTAATAACATTGCTAGGTGTTTAGTTCTAATACCTTTTATTGTTCACTAAATATTTACATTTGTTTATCTTATGCTTTTTAAGTTTATTTTTCAGAAAATGTTGTGGAATACATGGCATGTGTAGACTGCTAGAGGTGTGACAGTCCATACCACATAGGCATTAATGAGTTAAATCACACGTTTGAATGGACAGGGACAAAATTCTGAAGCAAGACAGAATATAGGCCTCATGCATCATTATAGTAATGACAACTGTAACATCACATAAGGTGTACATTACATCCGGCAACCTAATAAACATGTAACAGTAACTGTCTGCTAATAGTACTTTCAGTCTGTACTTCTATAGCATAGTGGGCGTAAGTGCATTTTGTGTGATGATAACCATATTAGTGCATCTGAAGATGAAATCTTCAGTTTTTGCCATAGGATATGAATTATCATTTACCAGCATTTACCAATGGTGCATGATGTCAGTTGTCACGTAAATGCTGAGGACAAAAAAATGAACAATTGTTTTATGGACTATCTCTGGCCATATGTGTTGTAAGTGATTCTATTTTTTCACAGGATTAAACATGTGAAAAGTGGTTGATAGAACAGTTGTGAAAATGGGGGCAAGCATAGACTAGAACAAAGGGGAAAGAATAGCAAAATTTTCAGGATGGTAGTGGGAGACAACCATAGCTATCCAGTTCTTCACAAGATAACTGTATGCTTGTGCAAATAATTTGATGAATTTGAATAGTCACCTCTTCAGAGGAGGGTGACAACTGAATAATGTTGTATGGCCAACTGGACCAAATCAGGTGTGTCAGACGCACTTATAGGCAAAGTGGAGACCTATGTATTGGGCTTAATTTGTTTTTTGTGAGAGAGGTGCCTTTTTTGTAGAGATTGGAATGTTGAGGAGGGTGGTTAGAAATAAGAGGGTTAAGTAGGTAGAGTGAGGTTAGGTTGCAGATGTATGCTACAGGATATATAAGACAGACAGGGATGTGATGTACATAAAACATTGGGGACATCATGACTATCATGACTGGCATTAGATAGGGAACATCGGAGGTGCATCCATATCCAGCACTAGTACAGTTTGAATCTAGTCCTCATCCTCACACTTGTCATCACTGTTTCCTACCATAGACACCTGTGTTAGTGCTGGATGGGGCATCAACCTGGCTATTTGATGTTGGACTTTCTCAATTCTGCCAATTTGAGCACTAAGGCTTCTGTCCGTAATTTCCTCCAACAGCTCTGTTAGCTCCTGCTGGGTGATGAAATCAACACCTCCACTGGTACCACTCCTAGTGTGTACCACTGCACCAGACCTCAGGGCAGAACTACCCGATGTAGATGGAGCAGATAGTGCAAGAGTTGTGGAGGCAATGCTAACAGGTTGAGACCCAGTTTTGCCAGGTGTCTGTGCTGTCTGTGGTGATGCTGCCACAGTCACTTGTGGTGGTAAGACAGCCCGATCCCCAGTGGTTGGTCTAGCTCTCCATGCTGATCGTCATTTGTGTTGCAGCAGGAATTATGTTACATAATATGAACCAAAATAAAAACAAAAGAGACATAAAATGGGGGGAAGCATATGAGATAATCCTACTGACACTTCTAGGCATCAAATATTCCTTGTTCCTATTTGCATTAATAATTCCAAATCCAATGGTGCTCGGTGTATTCTTTGTTGGGTTTCAAAAAGTACAGTTTTGGTCTTGGTGAGGTTGAGAAGTAGTTTATGGCTTATGAACCACTGGTGGAGCTCATGTAAGTCTGGAGATGGCATTGAAGGTTGGTGTAAGAGTGACCTTATTAGTAAATGACCATGTCAACAGCATAGAGGATAAGTGGGAAATAGGAGAGGGCACAAGGAAGTTTGTTAATGAATATCGAGAAAAGGCTGGGGGCAAGAATGGATCTTTGTGGTACACCTTTGGTAATAGGTGCAGATTCTGATTGAGAGAATCCTATTTTAACTCTGAATTGAGGAAGTTTTTAAACCAGGGAGCAGTGTCTGTACTGATACCAATTTCAGTTAGTTTGCTTTGGAGAAGATAGTGATCAGTGAGGTCAAATGCCTTTGTCATGTCAATAAACAGGGCAAAAGTGTTGTCATAGTACTTCATCCAGGCCAGAATCCATGTTTTTTAGAGGACAGCACATGGACCTGCTGGATATAGAGGGAGAGTTGGGTGTAGACTATCTTTTAGGTTCATAGGTAAGTACTAGGCTATTAAAGAAGTTTGCCCAAAATTGGGAAGATTGATATTAGACAGAAGTGATAGGTATTTTTTGGGTTGGCTTGTTTTGGGAGCAGTTTTCCAGCTATGTGGCATGATGCTTTGTTTGAGACATAACCATGTTTGAGTTCAGTGGACAGACGTTCCATTTTGGTGGATTTATGAAACCTATTGATATATGTGGGTGACAGGAAGACATAGATGCTCTCTGCAGTGATATATGAACCAGGGGTTAATGTTGTCAGATCCAGGGGTGGTGTCCATGGAAATATTTTCAAGTAGTATAGAGACTTTTTTGGAACATGTGAATTTGAAGTGGAAGACGGAGGATGAATGGTGTTTGGATGAGCAATGCATGACCTGTGGAAGGTGTGAAGTTTATTTTTGGAAGAGTGTTAAAGTCTTCAAGGAAATCCTCTGGAGGAGGTTTAGCTGCACCACATTGGATGGTGTTTGTAGTCAGTGTTATCATGAGGAGATTTTCTTCCTGCAGGTAGGTTAACCTCTTTCCAGAAGTGTTTTGGGGAATGTAAGAGAGTAATTAATTTTTTTGTTTGGTGATTTCTTTTGTATGTTCTGATGGATTTCTTAGCTAGATTACAAAAGACTATAAAGAAAGCATAGTTGTCAGTTGTGAGGGTCTGTTTCCATTTTTTGCCATGCTTCATCCCTTATAGTTAAAAGACGTTTGAGTTCAGTGGATAGCCATTCAGTTTTGGTGGATTTATAAAGCCTATGGATAAGTGAGACGAATTTCCCTTGCATTTGGAATAAAAAGTTGGTTATGCTTACAGCTGCTGTACTGGGATCATGTAAGTACAGTACATGGTTCTAGTTGTGGGCTGTGAGAAAGGTTCTGAGTTTATCTATATTTGTGCTACTTTGATTTAGGAAGGCTTTTAATATTGGTCATAGTTTTGTAACATGTTTGACAACTTTAAAGGTGATTGGGTAGTAGTCGCTTAGTGATGGTGGCAGAATGCTTATGTTGGTGATAGAATTTGGTATGTTTGTAATAATCAGGTTGAGTGTGGAGTGTTTGGAGCACCCGATATTAGGTCTTAGCTCTTTTATGAGTTGAAGGAGACCTAGGTCTGCTAGGAAAGTACCCATTTCAAATGAAAGTGAGCCAAGATAACTAAGATTGAAGTTACATAAAATGATTATTTTTTGGGACAGTTATTATGTATGTTAGCGATGAGTGATTTGAATTTATCTAGGGAAGCAGGGGATGGTAGATAGGCTGTAGCGATCAATAGTGGTTTGCCTTTGTGACCTGGAAATTTTAGGAGAATCCAGTTAGGACCTGAGTATGAGGAGGAGTTTCCTTAGGTAATGACTTTGGGATTAGGGGTGGCCGCGGTGGTGCAGTGGTTAGCGTTGCTGCCTCACAGCAAGAGGTTTTCCGATTCAATTCTTGGCTGGGGTACCTTCTGTGCAGAGTCAGCATGTCCTCCCTGTGGTCGTGTGGGTTTCCTCCGGGTGCTACGGTTTCCTCACACATCCCAACGACATGCAGTAGGTGGATCTGAGACTCTAAATTGGCCCTAGGTGTGAGTGTGTGCATGTGTGTGCCTTCTGTGGAAGGTTGGATGCTGGGCTGGCAACTCGACACCATAAAACTCCACTGCCAATCATGAGTGGACAGATGATTCGCTGAGGTGACCCCTAACCGGGAAAAGCCAAAAGAAGAAGAAGAATGACTTTGGGTTTAAGTTATTTCTGTACAAAATTAGAGAGTCTCCACTTGATCATTTGCCTGGTCTGACTTCATTAACACACTTGTAGGAGGATAGTAAGTGTTGCAAGTTGGGAGAGTCTTTTTTTTACTCAAAATTCTGTGATTGCTAGAATGTCTGGGCTGTGCTGGGAAATAAAAACACTTACGTTTTTTTGTCCCGCGGTGGTGGTGCTGTGGTAGCGTTGTCACCTCACAGTTAGACGTTGCCCGTTCGATTCTCAGTTAGAGTGTCTTCTGTGTGTTGACATGCGTGAATGGGCGTTCCTTCTTTGAAGGTTGTGCATTAGGCCCGGCAAGCCAGCACATGAAAATCTACTGCCAATCATTAGCGGACCGGAGTTCCGCTGTGGCGACCCCTAACCGGGAAAAGCCAAAAGACACAAAAAAATGTGGTCTAGCTTTATTCTGATGCTATGTGCATTGAGGAGAGCACAGACCATTGTAGGAAGGGAGAAGTTCTGATGTTGAGGAAAGGAAGTTGTTGGACTTAGGCCGGGTTCAATGTTAATTTTGAGGAGTATAAAGATTATGGATGGTAGTCTGCATAAGCTCTTTGGTGTTTTTTTTTAGGCAGACAGAAAATGTTTCTGAATTTTAGTAATCATATAGAAAAGTGATCCTGACAGTGGTGAGCTGGGGAATAGGTTTGGTCTGATTACTAGGGGGTTGTGGTTTGCTGGTGAGGAAGTTATGGAAGTAAGGATAATGCATAGTGATTTGATGATTGGTTGTGAAAATGTTTTATGAAGATGATTGTTATTGATAGTACGGGGTGATGGGGTGAGAGAGGTGAAGAAGAAAGAAGAAAGAGGAAGAACAGGGTAAGTTGTGGAAAAAGGAACATATTACAGCTTGGATGGGTGATGTGTTTGTAAAGGAAGTTGTAAGTGGGAGCTAAGACTTCCAGTAATATTATAGTACTGACTATGAAGGTAGTGAGATAAGAGGGTTATGTGGTTTTATGGTGATGTTTTTTCAAGAGATGTATCTTGAGGGTGTAACAGTGGGAGGAGATTAGAGAAAATATAATGGTTGGTCTGGGAGGGTTGGCTGGGGAACTGAGGGTGTGAGGCGAGCAAAGAGGGCCACAACTCCCACTGGCTAAGGAGTTAATCAGTCAAAGCCCGGTGTCTAGCAGTGAGCTCAAAAAGCAAATGGATGAGTTATTCAGACACGAGAGCTTGGAAAAAAGAGGCAATGCTACTAATTGTATGTCAGTAAAGCAGTGTATGTTGTTCCACCACTTTAATGGGGTAGGATCACCTTAAAGGGAATGCACCTTTTGAAGTAGAAGTGTTTTGAAAAGAAGAGTCAAGGGCCTGCTATAGAGATACCTCCTGCCGTAACACAATTATAAAAAAAGAAAAAGTAGAAGTGTAAGACACTAAGCACAACTGTCAGGACAACTGGGAACTGCACATTAAGGTTTTTTTCTTGTTGCTTGTGTTTCCTTTATTAAGGTGCCAGTGCAATGTGTTTTGGTAGAATCCGTTGCACAGCTGATGTTGGTTTACAGTGCGAGGACAGACCCACATGGCTTGACAAAGAAATGAAATACCTGAGGGAGAAACAGCAAACTGTATAAGAACTAAAGAGGAGGGGGCATTTAATTTGGCAGGAAGAAAAGAAAAATTAATTTTATTTTACTTTAGAAACTATAAACAGAAATAACATAAACCTGAAAGCATGTGACTACCACACAGCAGATATGTAAATAAATGCAGTACAACAAAACCACTAAAGGTTTAAATCCAAAGATCACCATTATAAATACCCCCAAAATACCCTTTCACTAATTAAAAATTAAGCCTGATGCACAGTTTACTTCATGCAGGGAATACAGACAGGACATAAATGAACACTGCAATCTTGTAAAAAAAGTCATGCAAGCATCATGTAAAACACAACTAATAGAACTATTCTTAATATGTTCTAATATGAATATGTTTTGTTTTCCAATCTATATGTCAGAGTGGAAACAAAATAAACATAGTTCAACAGTTCTTAGCTAACGTTCATTGGCGAAGTAAACAAAATACCATCAACAACATTTCCATGGTAGCTCTATAAAACATTATGCACTTACTATAATATATCGGTAGGCAGGGAGGAGTGACCACAGCTGACTTGTTGGGTTGGAAAAGACTGGTGAGTGGGAAGGAATAAGCAGTACTATTAAGCAGCTGTTTGAATAGAGATGTAAATTACATAAGGAAGTGTGAAATGGAATGTCTAGTTGTCCAGCTGTGTGTGTGTGTGTGTGTGTGTGAGTGTGTGTGTGTCTGTGTGCGTGTGTGCATGTGTGCATGTGTGCTGTACGTGAATGTGAGTGAGTGTGTGGGAAGGGGGTGTGAAGTAGGACAACAGAATATCCTGTTTACAATGAAACCAAGTAGATGAGATATTTAAGTAAACATAGGAAAAAAAATACACGAGTAAGCCAGTGGAGACAACTCCCACTTTCTTGAGAGTTAATCAGTCAAGGCCTGTGGCTAGCAGTGAGCTCAAAAAGTATAGGTACAAATGCATGAGTTGTTCGGAAATGAAGGTAAAGGCCAAGAAAGCTAAAAAGAGACTGTCACTTTTTTTTCACAAGTGGCAAACTGGTTTTGCATGGTGTGAAGCAGTCCAGGACAACATGTTCGCTTGTTACTGCATGGTTTATAAAAAGATCATATTGGTGGCCTGCTGTGGGAAAAACAACTTGCTAACTCACAGCCATTTGCAGACTCATAAAAGTACACCATTCCGTGAAATCAGCTGCCACTGACAGTTTTTCAAGAGAGCAGCATCGATAACTGGAGTTGATAAACAGGCAACAGCAGCAGAGTTGGCAAGGATCTATCACACTGTACACCAACACATTTCTTACAGTGCTGCAGACTGTGGCGCTAAGCTCAATCACCAGCTTTATCTGGACTCAGCCATTTGGAAGAAGATGACCTGTACCCGCACTAAGGCAAAGAAGTTGGTGACTGGTGTCCTCGCGTCAAAGTCAGTTGAGTCAATTGTTGACATGACTAACAACACACTGAGATTTTCTGTGTCGACAGATGCATCAAATTTGAAGAATTGCAAGATGTTTCCCATATGTGTCTAGTATTTTACTGCGGAAACTGGCTTTAACACAAAACTTCTTGACTTTTTGAGCTCAACGACGAACATTCTATTTCTGTAGTGAACATGATAGCTTAGGTCTTGGCTGACAACGGTCTTGACATCGTGCACATATCTTATTCAGCTGATAATGCCAGTGTCATTTACAGGCACAGGTAGTCAGTTTTCACAGAGCTGCTGAAAAGAAATGACAAGATCATCAGAACTAACTGCAATGCACATGTGATTCACAATGCACTGAAGAAGGTAATTGATGAACTGGACTGTGATGTTTAAAGAACTGTGAAGTCTGTTTATAGTCACTTCTGTGTATCAGTGTAGCGCAGAATGGACCTGCAAAAGTGTTTTGAATTTGTGGACTTGGAGTACCACGAACTGTTGAGACATGTACCAACCAGATGGCTGCCTCTGGCTTACAATAGGTTATTGGAATTTTGGCTGATGATCATTTTGTATTTAGTTTCTCTAGGCAGTGAATGCCCTAAGAGAGTCCTTGCAAATCTGGGCATAGAAGAAGACACATATGATCATAAATTGGTGAAGACTAACATCAAGAAAGCTTACTTATGCTTTGAGTTGGAAGATTTCACGTTTGTTGAGATGTT